>NC_043000.1:116017878-116037878 GCF_006345805.1 Octopus sinensis
GTATACTTCAGTCAATCACAATATCTGGCCTTGGGTTGCCATAGGTACAGAAGCAGAGTAACTTAACGCCTTCTCGTATCTTTCCTGACCACCCCTCCTTCCTGTTTTAACCGATTTTATCCCGTCCAATTGTTGATATTCTTCATCTACTTACACCGCGCTTTTCCTATTACTCTTTTATGTGAAGTTTGTCCATACAAGACTAAATTCGCGAAAGTTAGAATACCATGGCGTCGGGTTGTATGACCAAACCAATTCATTATCTGCATTTTGGCCATTGGAGAGTTGGCAGCAGACATTCCCAACGTTGTCTTTCCTGTCATTGTAATTTATTTCATGTTCTGTATATGGCGTCTAAAACATATTTCTATAACATTTTATTTCAAGTCTGATAATCGCTTGATTCTCTCTTACAAAATCTCACAAAATCATGATTTGCATCCATCGAGACAGATTATAATTGACACTACATCTCTTAAAATGAATTTTCGTTATGGTTATACATCTCTAAAAACTAATGCTCGTTATGGTTATAATTTTCGATATTTCTTCACAGATTCTGAAATTTTTACTGCTTACTTTGATCTCAAATATTCTCTTACTTCATTTTTGGATTTGGTTTGTAAGATTCTTTATGTGAGTTCGTGTGTCGAAGCATATTCTGTTGTGTGTTGAAGCATATTCTGTTGTGTGTTGAAGCATATTCTGTTGTTTACTACTTGTCAAAAATATTTTAATTTATCACCTTGTTTGAGCCTCTCCTTCGCTATTTCAATTAGACTGGGTTTTTTAGTTTGCTTTTTTCCAAAGCATTTATTTCCATATCATGTACAGACAGCAATGATATAAATTTCCAAGAAACGATTTCAAACATTAACAATTGAAATTTACACGTTTTTATAAAAGAATCTACTCAACGGAATCATTCTCAGACATCTTACTGATGTGTTGAATAACGGGAACTTTTACACGTAATGTCGGTTCGAGTTGGATTTCAGTTCTAAACATCAAAATTCCAACTGTACAGTATAAAGTATTGTAAAGTAATTAAATTTTTTTACTAATGTGTCATTTAATTCTAAATTATTGATAAGAATAGGCGCAGGAATGGCTGTGTGGTAAGTAGCTTGCTTACCAACCACATAGTTCCGGGTTCAGTCCCACTACGTGGCACCTTGGGCTAGTGCCTTCTACTAAAGCCTCGGGCAGACCAAAGCCTTGAGGGTGGATTTTGTAGACGGAAACAGAAAGAAGCCCGTCGTATATATATATATATATATATATATATATATATATATATATATGCATGCGTGTGTATATGTTTGCGTGTGTGTCCCGCCCTGTTATCGCTGGACAACTGATGCTGGTGTGTTTACGTCCCCGTCACTTAGCGGTTCAGCAAAAAGAGACCGATAGAATAAGTACTAGGCTTACAACGAATAAGTCCTGGGGTAGATTTGCTCTACTAAAGGCCCTGCTCCCGTATGGCCGCAGTCAAAATGACTGAAACAAGTAAAAGAGTAATAATAACAATTCTTTCTACTAAAGGCACAAGGCCTGAAATTTTGGGAGTTTTCATCGAGCCAAGTGTTTCATTAGTATTTAATTTATTGACCCTGAAAAGATAAAAAAGAGGACCTCGGCGGAATTTGAACTCAGAACGTAATGACAGACCAAACACCACTAAAATTTTGCTCAGCGTGCTTAAATATTCTGCCAGCTCGCCGCCTTGATGATGATAATAATGATAATAATCCTTTCTACTAAGTCGATCTTGGCAGAATTTGAACTCAGAACGTAAAAACGGACGAAATGCTGCTAAGCATTAGGCCCGGCGTGCTAACGATTCTACCAGCTTACCGCCTTATAATGATAATAATAATAATGATGATGATGATAATATCTTCTTCTTCTTCTTCTACTTCTTCTTCTTCTTCTTCTTCTTCTTCTTCTTCTTCTTCTTATCATTAATATTATTATCATTATTATTCTCTTTTTTTCTTCCATTTCTCGCCCAGTCTTTTTCCAAACACATTCAATGAGCTTCTCTGCCCTAGGTGTACGGAAAACACTCGGCGAGAAATAGAGGAATATTTGAAGAAAGAAGGAAAAGAAAATAATAATTGTAATAATAACAATAAAACTAAATTTTATGAATAACAGGACCAACAATAGCGATTTCTCAATATGTCAATATCTCCGTGGTTGGTTCCAATGAAAAGTCTGAAATTTTAGGCAAACAAATAAAATGAACTGGTTATATGTAAGTATTGAAGCATTTAAAAAACGATATAGATGTGATAAGCCATAATTCATTGTCAACACAAGCTACAAAAAAGTATTGATTTCTAATATCGATTTAACGATATACAATTATTTGTGAGGTACATGGTCATTTTCATCGATCTCATTATTTGATTCCTACGTATTTTTATAGGATGAAGAAGAAACGAAACTTAAATTAGAATCATTGGTAGGGTTTGTAATTTGAACATTATGTGATGTAACGAAAGCGTAGAAATTATTTTGTTCATCGAGCCACCGTTTCGATCCCCCGTGTCTTGTATTTTGATAGTTTATGCGGATGCAATTAATTTTGAGGGAAGAGAATAGTAGAATATATCGACTTCAGTTCTTGACAGGTACTATATTTTGTTGACCCTGAAAAGATGAAAGGCAGTTACAATATTATTGGTTGGTAACGTTAGTAGGAAATGTTACAATATCAAATGGACAAGCAAGTACATAGTCTTCTGAAATAGCAATAATTTGTTATGGACACTAGACAGATGAAATGAATAGCATTTTAAATCGACGAATGACAAACACACCATTTCGCAAATACAAAACCGACAATATTATAATACTACATTATAGAAAAATTATACGTTGCAGAAATATACGTACGTAGTCAGGTGTTTTCCTTGTGTCCAGGAGGCAGCTTCCCAAGAATCTCCAGTTTTCTCTTTTGTGTTGCACGAATTTAATCAGCCAGGTTTTGTTTCCATCTCGTCTTTCATGTCGTCAGTCCGTGAACGTGTACGACAGCCTTTTCCTCTCTTCCCTTCTACACTTCCTGTTACGATGGCCTTGAGCAAGGCAACCTGGTGCTTTTTATGTTGAAATTAGGATAGTCTTGTGGATTTCATTCTCTACAAAGAATGTCTTTGAACTTCTGGCTTTTCTAGGACTACAGCGATTGTCGGTCCTTCTTTCGTTTTTATCTCCCCCCTCCAATTAGCGAAAGATCCACACCTCAAATGCAACTTCTGTTTCATTATCTTTATCTTTTACTTGTTTCACTCATTTCACCGCGGCCATGCTGTGGTACCACACTGGAGAATTTTTAGTCGAGTGAATCTGGCACATGTTCCATCGACCCTAGTTTGCCGAACGGCTAGCTTACGGGGGCGTAAACACACGAACACCGGTTGTCAGGCGTTGGAGGGGAACAAACACAGAAACAAATACACACAGACACATGTACCGTACATCCTCGAGTATAATCCGTATTTTTTCCCCAAAATGTAAAGGTCAAAATCCCCAGTGCGTACTTTATACGTGGTTAAAAATGAAAATTATTTTCTAAGCAATGTCCGAGTCTCTATTTGCTGTCCGGCAATGTTTATTCAGACGCATTTTCTGATGTCGGGCGCGAAAATACCTTAAGCTAAGCCAGAAAGCAATGAAGTCATAAAAGAATCATCCATAACTTGCAGTAAGCAACATTTATTAAAGGTTATTACTGTTATTTCTTTATTTTCTGCAAACAAAATGCACAAAAAAAGCTACACGTTTGCATTATGTTATATGTACAATAATAATAATAATAAAGGACGTTACCGTATACATTTATACCAACCAAGGACGTTATATAGACCTCCTTGACTCAAGTTAGAGAAGGGGTGCGTATTATACACAAGGTTTAGGTTTTTCAGGGGTACAGCACCCTAAAAAAAACCTGCGTATTATACTCAAGGGCAGACTATACTCGAGGATTTACGGTAAGTGTACGAGGGCTTCTTTCAGTTTCCGTCTACCAAATCCACTCCCAAGGCTTAGGTCAGAGTGAGGCTATCGTTGAAGACTCATGCTTAAGATACCACGCAATGGGACTGAACTCAGAACTATGTGGTTGGGAAGCAAGCTTCTTACCACACAGCTACACCTGTCCCTTTGTACGTCATACATTTTTTAACCTTGAAGAGGACAACTGGAATAATACAACAGTTTGCTAACGTTAGTCACCGCGTTATGCCTCTTGCGGTGAAGACCTCTATATACTTTTGCGGTGAAGAACCCCATGTACAGTTCTGAAGAACTCCGTTACATACAATACGGTGTATTATAGTGTGGTTGGAAAACGAAAACTATAAAAAAGAGGGGGATAAAACACAAAACAAAAGATTTTTAATGTTATATCTCAAAGCTACGAAAACAATATTTCATCTATCGTGGTTTCATAAAACCGATACTACTGCAATGGCAGCAGCAGTAGTAGCCACGGCAGCAGCTGCACTATATCAGAAATGAGGGAAATAGAAAAGAGGGAAAAATAGAAAAGAAACAACTACCATTGTAACAACCGACACCGCTTTCCCAACCATCCACCTTATACAACGGAATTTCAATAAACGGATGGAAACCTTTGCAGAGAACTGAAGAAATATCTGCAAATATAGTACCATTCTATGCATGAGCTGTATAGGTGTACGTGTGTGTGTATATGTATGTATATATATATATATATATATATATATATATATATAATATATATATATATATGGAATGCTTTTCTGAGTCCATTTGAACATTGACGCACTGAAGTGTATATATATATATATATATATATATATATATATATATATACTTCAATGCATGTATATAGAATATTCATTTATATGTATAAACCTACATACATCTATACGTGTGTATATATATATATGTGTGTATAATATATATATCTATATCTATCTATATATATATATAATCTATATATATGTGTGTAGGTATGTATATATATATATGTGTGTGTGTATGTATGTATATAATATATTTACATATATATATGTGTGTGTATATATATGTGCATATGTATCTATATGTATATATGGTATGTTATGTATTTACTCTATAGCATTCATGATTTCGAGGAAATGTGAAAAAGATATCTGTTACTTAATACGCTTTTTGCACATTGGAATTTTTTTATTTTATTAATGTTGTATTCAAACCAGAAACAAATTGTTTTTCGTGAGTTATAAATTCTAAGATATAATAAAGGAAAACATGAACGGAAAAAAAAAATTGACGTTTTTTTTCTTTCTTTGTTATATTTTACTCAGCGTCTTGTTTTGAGAAGAGGTTTGCAGCGCGTAAAGTCGATAAGACGTTAAAACACACAGCGTATGGGTTTTCATTCCGATTCGCGAGTATCAAGATTTTGTGCAGACGAATGTGGCGCCTGTTAACTCAATGGGCCACATAATAACCCTTATGAATCACGCGTAATCGTGTATGGATTTGTAGCATAAATCATTCTTTCACTAATTGTTGTAGGAGCTTGTATTTTACTCGGTTCTTTACTAAGAAGGACATCGTAATTCGTTCAATAATCATTATAAGTCATTTCTGTTTTCTGTCTTTTGTGTCAGCACTGGGATTCAGTCCCATTTAAGTGTAAATTGCTCTATCCAATAGTGTGACACTGCTCAACTTCAAATCTATTTAAGCAATGAATCCGTGAATGGTTAAAAGGTTCGATATGCTGCTGAACAAAAAAAAACCCCAATAACTCATGAAACGCCCACTTCCTACTTCTCTGTGTTTGGTCGCATCGTGTACGTTGGCATATTCGTATTAGAAATGTCGTACTTTCCATGCTGGCTCTAAATTCTATAGAGAATCTGTAGAGATGTCTTAAAAGTGACTCTATTAGATGGAGAAACTCTCAGCCCTTTCAGTTTTAACCAGCGCAATATCGAATATGTGACTGCTGGAGGGAGAGAGTACTACGCCATCACTTGACTAGTACTGAGTTTCAGGTAGGCAAACTAGAGCAATGGGAAATGATGAGCCTTCCTCAAGGCAGTAACTCGTCACCTTCTCCAGGAATCGAAACAATGATGTCACAATCGGTAATCTAATACCTTAATTGCCCGGCCGAGACTGATAATAATAAAATTTAAATATAGATGCAGGAGTGGCTGTGTGGTAAGGAGCTTGTTTACTGCGCATGCGTTAGTCAGTTACTGCTACACTGGTATTGTCAAGACGTTGTTTCGCAGCGCTCTTGAAGTGAAGAATTTTTAAGGTGCAACTAGGTAGGCCATTTGTTTTGTGGGGGATTCAGTGGGGGTTTGTTATTTGTGTGTAATTTTTTTCTAACAACAAATCTCTCCTAGATCCTGTCGTAAAGGAAAAAAGAAAGAAAAAGAAAAACAGGGCATTGCCAGCGGTTGCTAGTACACTGATTTGTTTTGAAATTAAAATCAGTATGTATAAGGTTATGTTTTGTTTTCTTCACTAACTGGACGGCGCCCATGCTGGAGCACAGTCTTGCAGAGTGTATTGCAATAAATACACCTTAATGTTTATTTTTGTAAGTTTGGTATTTAACCTATAAGTCTCCTATGTCGAAACGTGAAGTTACGAGGACACAAACAAACAAACGGTGTTTAAGCTGTCATGGGACCGACACAAACAGAAAGACACACACATACGCACGCGCGCATATATATATATATATATATATATATATATATATATGATTGTATGTATGCATGTATGTATATACAACGGGTTTTCAAAGCTTCAGTCTATCAAATGCGCTTACAAGGCACCGGTGTGAACCGGGGCTCCCGTAGGAAATAATTACCTAAAGTGTCACGCATTGAGACTGAAACCGAGACCACCCGGCTGCAAAACAATCTCGTTAATCACACAGCCATGTCTGTTCCTATATGAAAATTATATTTTTATAGTAGGATACAGAGGCAGGGACCAATGTATTGCTCTAGGTTAATAGCATTGAAAAATGTGGGCTGCTTCTTAGCAAGGAAAGTGTTCTTGTTATTCTTCGGGTAAATAATCATTTCCACAAACCCTGAAATTTGGCAGGAAGGGAGTAGTCGATTATATTGATGCCAGTGTTTCACTGGTACTTAATTTGTCGACCCCGAAAGGATGAAAGACAAAGTTGACCTCGGCTGAATTTGAACTCAGAACGTAAGGATGGGCGAAATGACGCTAAGCACTTTGTCCAGCGTACTAACGTTTCAGCCAATAATAACAGTTAAAACAATCTAGAGTAATTATTTACATTATTTACATTTGACAGATATTTGTCCTCAACTTGTTTGTTGTTGGGTAAATTTCGAAATTGGGTTCCCTAATACACCTTATAAAGGCTGGAGGGTATATCACCGAAACGTTGTGTTAACAACAAACAAGATGAGGACCAATATCCGTCGAATGTAAATAATTCCTCATCTCTTAAATATAGAACTGTATAATCTAGGATAATATTTCCGGTTCCGTAAATTACAGACAAATTACTGCAAAGCAAAATTAAAACCGGTTAATGATAAGGGTGAAGCAGTGAGTTGATAAAATCGTAAGTGCGGCGGACAAAATGCTTAGGAGTATTTTTCGACTCTTTAACGTTCTAAGTTAAAACCTTGCCGAGATGAGCTTGACGTTTCATCCCTTTCGGGTCGATAGAATAATGTACCAGCCAAGTGTTAGGATGAGCTTCACGTTTCACCCCTTTCGGGTCGATAGAATAATGTACCAGCCAAGTGTTAGGATGAGTTTGACGTTTCACCCCTTTCGGGTCGATAGGATAACGTACCAGACAAGTGTTAGGATGAGTTTGACGTTTCATCCCTCTCGGGTCGATAGGATAACATACCAGCCAAGTGTTAGGATGAGTTTGACGTTTCATCCCTTTCGGGTCGATAGGATAGCGTACCAGCCAAGTGTTAGGACTAAGTCAAGTGTTAGGACTTAACCCTTCCCCTCAGAATTGTTGCACTTGAACTCGGCAACGGACTGGTCTTCCGTTCAAGGAAAACATTGATGTTTTGGTAAACTTTGTGTCAAAGTAGCAGGCCTTATGATTCCTAGGGCTCGACAAGCTAAGATGAAAAAATATTGACAGGCGCCAGCTTCATTTATAAAATAATTATATAATGAGGAAATCAAATTACGTGCGCGATAAAATAGGAGAAAAAAGATAGAAACAACACAGCAGGACAATATACACTAATTTGCGGTACATAGATAGTGAAACTAATTATGTTTAAATGTATAAACTTATAAACTGTTTCCATTCGTTCTATTGTTGTCATACCGAGCATGGCTACCGTATCATTATCTATTATATATCGACCTCTGAACTTAGAAGGTTCTTATATTAACAACTTAACAATTATGCAGTCAAAGTCGATCTGAACGAGAAGCAAAGCTAGAAAATAAAATATTAAAAGCCATAACTGAATGACAGAAAATGGTTTCTCCGGTTCTATTAATTCCTCCATCCAAGACTGCTCAGCATGTATTTGTATTATTTGAATAGCTTAGATAAAATTATGCTTTAAATCTTTTGTTTAACATCTTTGTGTGATAGACGGGAATGATAAACAGAGACCTATAGCTCGAAGGATTTATGGTTTAGCAGATAATTCTTATTGATTAGTATTATTTTCCATTAGAGGAATGGCGCCTTAATGTCGAATACGCTTCTAAATCTAAAACAAACAGAACCTCGGATCTACGACTTTCCGTCCTTCACCTTGTGACCTTCCTCATACATAATAAATAAGTAAAGGCACGGATACGCCATACACGTATACACACATAGGCATATATATATAAAGTAATACGCCTGCAAACATGGACACACGTATACGCATGCGCGTGCATAGGCTTAAAGTCGCTCATATATTCATATCTGTATGGTTCTAAAATGCTAAAATCATTTTGCTAAAACAATGGAAGATGACCTATTTATAGAAATGTAACGGAAATAATATAATTAAAGATGAGAATATTTTAGTCAGCATTTAATCTTCAGTTCGATGGCTGAAACAGTGAGATGCAATAATCTTGTCAATCATTTGATTGTTTTATTGCTAAATGAGATTATCAGTTCTAATATATTTTTCGTACATGCTTCTCGAGCGTTTGGGAGGTAAATTAAAAGCTGAAAGCCCTTCATATGCAAAGAATATCAAGCAAAATCCCCACATTGTAAAATACGCTAACTTACAGCTTCAAAAATATTATTTTCAATTTTCTCTCTCACAAACCTAGTTTAAGCCACCTTTCTTAAATAAATAAAATGAAATCTGAAAATTCGATGTTATATTTTGCATGAGAGTTATCTGCTTACAAGCCAGAGGCTATCTTTCCCATCTACTAGAGAACAGATGCACAATCAAACAGCTTTCTATAAGTTAATAATTGAAGCACCACACACAATGATAACTATTACCTTCGCCACAAATGCATTTGCTTTAAATCGGCCCAAAGTAACATAGGCGAGCGGCCTTGATACTATAATAGCCTTTGTGCCTTGTATCTCGCTGGCTTCAATAAATACTTGGGCTCTTGCACGCGATGAAGCATAGGTTATTGACGTCTTTCCTCCACTGGTCTCGATTCTGCGTTGTGTCATAGTGGTCGATAGGGGAGTCGAGCTTGCAATTCCATTTCGGATTTCGCTGAATCACGTAAGGCCCTCATCTCTGTCTCGTTGGCTTTAAATTGCCATCGATACTTTAGTAATTTTATTCTTTTCTTGATTGTAGTGTTGCCCCCCTACAAAACTCACTTTTATCTCTAGGAAGAGTTGGTCTGTATTATTCTGTTGATATATCCAACATGGGAGGACGTACGAACTTGTGTTCCGCTGATGTAGCTCTCGGATCATTTAAACATTCACGCCACCAAACTTCCACAATGAATTTGTGGTGGACAAAGCAGTACACACATTCCTTACTACACAGCAATTCTGTACTTGCGTATTTCCGCCCTACTCATACTTTTCCAACTTTTCCACGCACGTGCTGAGCTACAAGTGTTCAAAAGGAATATAATTAATGTCAATTTATTCCAATTTAATGGAAAACGTAGCATTCGCATAATTTAAGGATGGCACGAATTAATGGAAAGGGTAGTGTTTGCATTTTATTGAAGCTGGGAATCAAGATTTTCCCTAACGGTTCTTGAATTGTTCCTGGGGTAGAGTGTATGTTAAGATCAATGGAAAGCAAATTTTCATTTTGTATTTATTTATATATTGTTATAGTTTTTCAGTAAATATATTTTTGTAGGTTTAGCATGACATACTGCGTATCCAGGAGTAGACGTGGGTATGTTGTTAAGAAGCTCGCTTTGCGACCATGAGATTTCAAGTTCAGTGCTGCCTCGTGGCACCTTGCGCAAGTGCCGCATACTATAATCTAAACAACCATTATCTTGTGAGTGGAAGTGGTAAATAGAAACTGTCCAGAATCCTGTCGTATATATCATACACATGTGTGTGTGTGTGGGTGGGGGGCATGCGTTTTTCGGTTCGTGTTTATTCCCTTTGTACCGCTTTAGAACCGGTGTTGCTTTGTTTCCATCTCCGTAATGTTTAGCGTAGGATACCTTACGCTGGACGTTAAAAGAAGAAAAGAGAAAAGAAAAGGAATCCCTAAACGTCCACATACCTATTTCTTTACTACCCACAAGGGACTAAACACAGAGGGGACAAACAAGGACAGACAAACGGATTAAGTCGATTATATCGTCCCCAGTGCGTAACTGGTACTTATTTAATCGACCCCGAAAGGATGAAAGGCAAAGTCGATCTCGGCGGAATTTGAACTCAGGCCAAACGTCCATATACCGTTAAGTCTGTGATATAACGTATTTTATAGGAATGCATCCGAAGCAACTTTTTCGCTGATTTGGAAACTAGAATACATTGTGAGAACAAATGCAACAAAAAACATAGCCATATTTGGCAGAATATTTACGAGTGATACCACAACGGCCAAAAGTATTAGAGACGTGACAATGAAAAGAAAGAACAATTTTTCAACACCTTTTATCTATAATCTTGTAGATGTTTCACTTAATGGACTGCGTCCATGTTGAGGCATCGCTTTGAGAGGGTTTTAGTCGAAAACAAACCCCCGGACGCCTGGTAATGATCACGTTGATCTCTTTGACGATGCGCCAAGTTGCGGGCATGTGAACAAAGTAACATCGGTTCTCAGGCGGTGGAAAGGGAAGAAATATGAAGAAAAAACACAAGTCCATAAACACGTGCGTATGATTACGACGGAATTCCACAATGTTTCCGTTTACTATATCCACTCAAAATAGATTGTTTGACTAAGGCGGTGAGCTGGCAGAAACGTTAGCACGCCGGACGAAATGCGTAGACGTATTTCATCTGCTGTTACGTTCTGAGTTCAAATTCCGCCGCGGTCGACTTTGCCCTTCATCCTTTCGAGGTCGATAAATTAAGTACCAGTTAGCCATTAGAGTAGATGTAATCGACTTAATCCGTTTGTCTGTCCTTGTTTGTCCTCTCTGTGTTTAGCCCCTTGTGGGTAGTAAAGAAATAGGTATTTAGTCTGTCGTTACGTTCTGAGTTCTAATTCCACCGAGGTCGACCTTGCCTTTCATCCTTTCGTGATCGATAAATTAAGTACCATTTGCGTACTGGGGTCGATCTAATCGACTGGCCCCCTCCCCCAAAATTTCAGGCCTTGTGCCTTGAGTAGAAGAAAAAATAGATTCGTCGACTGAAGTAGAAGGCATTTGCGCAAGGTGCCGCATAGTAAGATTGAACTCGAAACCTAATGGTTGGAAAGCGAATCTCTTAACCGCATAGCCAGACCTGCGCCTGGTTACACAGTGATACCATGATACATCTACAAAAAGCGATTTACTGACAGTTTGTATAACAGTAAATAAATATATAACTAAAAATAATTTAATTGCTTTCCATCGTTCTTAGCATACAGTGTATAACAGAGCGGTCACTAAACAACAAGAACTATGAGAGACCCGTTAGTGAAAATCTTGATTTCCTGTGTGAATAAAATGCGAATACTACCCTTTCCATTAAATTATCAAGTAACCCCTAACTTGAAGGGAAGAATTAAAACTATTTGATTAAGTGAGGAATTAATTATCTGTTCTCGACACCAACACAGTTCATACTTCGTTCTGTGAACTGAAGTCTGTCACATATCATGTCTGTAATATATATGATTTAGTACATATGAAGTAATACTTATGATTTATCTAATAGAGTTGGAATGTTCTGTGATTAGCCTGCAGATGACTTAACAGGAAACCAGATTACATCATCTGCATTCTGTAATCTGTCGTTTGACATTTTGTGATGTGATATAGCCTGATCAAATTTGAATGAAGGGAAGCCATTACGGGGCTTCCAAAATGTAATTATCGGTCCTTGGGTGAATCATTCTCTTGTAGTGCCTTATTATTTGACACACTCACCGGTTCGATTTCCACTCATTTTCTTACTCTTTTGCCCTTTTACTTGTTTCACTCATTTAACTGTGGCCATGCTGAAGCACCGCCTTTAGTCGAGCAAATCGATCCCATGACTTGTATTTTGTAAGCCTAGTACTTATTCTATCAGCCTCTTTTGCCGAACTGCTAAGTTACGGAGACGTAAACACATCAGCATCGGTTGACAAGCGATGTTGGGGGACAAACACAGACACACAAACACAAATAAACACAAACACACACATGCATATTTATATATATATATATATATATATATTATATATATATATATATATATATATACTACAGGCTTCTTTCAGTTTCCGTCTACCAAATCCACTCACAAGGCTTTGGTTAGCCCGAGGCTATAGTGGAAGACACTTGCCCAAGGAGCCACGCGGTGGGACTGAACCCGGAACCATGTGTTTCGTAAGCAAGCTACTTACCACACAGCCACTCCTAAATTTTCGTTGCGTAGGAAACATAAATTGGAAAAAATAAATTTTAAATAAATAGAAAAATAAAAAATAATTAAAATATTTCAGTAAATGAGTGGAAATCGAAGCGGTGAGTGTGTTAAATAATAATGCCCTAATAGAGAATGACTCTTCCCAGACATAATGAAATATGCCCCAACACACAAATTCCCCGCTACATTACAGGTACGTAAACAAACCAACATAGGTTGATATTCAGAGGGGAGACGACAAACACACACACATACACACGCAGATGTATATATATATATATATATATATATATATATATATATATATATATACATATCTTCGTGACGAGCATCTACGCAGTTATATCTTTCAAATTTACTCACAAGGCATCGGTCAGTCTGAGCTATATTCGGACATATTTACCCAAGGTACCGCGCAGTGAGATTGACCTCCAAACTACGTGGTTTGCAAAGACAGCGTTTTAAGGAAACAGCCATATCAACAATATTAACATAAATACGATGGCGTCAAATTGGCAGAGTCGTTAACACGCTGGGCAGAATGCTTAGCGATATTTCGTTCGTATTTACGTTCTGGGTTCATATTCCACCGGAGTCGACTTTGCCTTTTATCCTTACTCTGTCCAAAATATAAGTACCAGTTGAGCACTGGGGTCGATGTAATCACTATCTCAAAATTGCTGGCCTTGTGCTAAAGATTTTATATCTCTATTAACATAAATACATATCGTCTTTCAATTGTCACAGAATATCAAACAAATGCGTAAACCATTGCCCCTTGTTAAGTTTAATAAACATAAAATACAAAAATTCGAAAGTCTAGGATTAAAATTTTAGTTTCTTAAGGGAAAATGGTTGAAGACTCGAAACATACAAACGCAGGAAAGAAGGATTTTTTAAAAATCATTCATTAGATTTTACATATTTCAACCATATTCTTTACTGACCGTTTAGTCGCACAAATATTGCTCATTTATCTAGAACGTAGAAAGGTGCATCTGCTACACATACAAACATCCTACATCACTATCAGTTGACAGTAGGGTTATTACAACCAATAGATGTTAGCCACTTTCGAACCGATAGTTGTTGACAAACAACGGCAGTAATTTTATTCAATTGAATGCACGTCATTGATTGGTTGAAATTACCGAAATACGAGAACTTTAACGTGGAATAACTTCGTAAATATAACTTTTTCTCAAAAATGCTGAGTAAAATATGTTTTATATGACACATTCTACCAGTGTCCAAAGTTTGAAAGTGTTTAGTTACAAAAAATTATTTTAAAAATCTGTAGGTCAAAAGGTAAAGGTCCGAGGTGAGTTCAGAACATCTCACTCTCTCTCCATTAGAGTGGTCGATTTCTCCATGTATAGCTTCAAGATTACAAGATTTAAATCTTGGTAAAATATGACTGACAGGCCACGAATTTTATATAGATACAGTTTAGTACAAGATGGATTGAATATGATTTTAAGCGAGGAATTTGGGAACTACGTTGGAATAACAACAGCAAAGACGCTTAGAAAGCGTTAAGCAGTTTGTTTCTTCAGAGGAGCCAGAAAGGTGAAAGAGTTAAAGATAAAAAAAATGGAAGCACTCCGTCGGTTACGACGACGAGGGTTCCGGTTGATCCGAATCAACGGAACAGCCTGCTCGTGAAATTAACGTGTAAGTGACTGAGCACTCTACAGACACGTGTACCCTTAACGTAGTTCTCGGGGATATTCAGCGTGACACAGAGAGTGACAAGGCCGGCCCTTTGAAATACAGGTACAACAGAAACAGGAAGTAAGAGTGAGAGATAGTTGTGGTGAAATAGTACAGCAGGGTTCACCTTTAGGTGTTTTCGCTCAATAAACACTCACAACGCCCGGTCTGGTAATCGAAACCGCGATCCTATGACCGCGAGTCCGCTGCCTTAACCACTGGGCCATTGCGCCTCCACAATTAAAGATAAAATGAGGTGGGAGAAACAAGGTGAGACAAGGTGAGAACACATTGCTGTGTTACTAAAATTTATGAGATTAGAGTGTTAATGTTATGAAACCAACGCCATTATTAAAATGTATAGTAACAGAGACGTATTAGACTCTGAGCAGTCCTCATGATTTCAGAAATGAAATAATCTGGTTGTATGGAACAATTATGAAGGTATTATGTATATATGAATATATTTCTTTGTATAAATTTTCTCTTAACAGAAACGTGTGTTCGCAGGTGTAAATATATACGTGCGCGAATATAAAGTCATGTTCAATTATTCAATGGAAAGCAATCAAGATGTAACATAAATTTCTAAAAGCCGGCCGATTACAATACAACAGCCATCCCAGAATTCACTCTTTCACGTTTAAAATACAACGCCCAACAATCAATAATGTTGAATGCAAACACGTCTTTCATTAGTGTTGTTTAATGAGGATAACGCTCTTTCTGTCTTTCACTAATACATTAACAGCTTCCTGTTGTAAATCCGACACAAGAAAAGCACAAATTACGCGTCATTCATTGACTGATCAGAGGTTCCGGTAGATAATTTAAAAGGTTAACCGTTAATTACAAGCGTAATATTTACAGACCGATTTTTAACTTAACATGCTTCTTGGAAAACTATAAACATACACGCATGTGTACAACAACACCAACTCCAACACACATACACCTGAATATACATACATGCATATATATATATATATATATATATATGTATTATATATGTATCTATATATATATATATATATATCTATATGTATATATATGTATATATATATATATTATATATATATATATAATATATATGTATATATATATGTATCTCTCTCTCTCTCTATATATATATATATATGTATATATATATGTATCTATATATATGTATATATATTGTATCTATATATATATATATATATATATATATATATATGTATCTATATATATATATATAATATATGTATATGTAATATATATATATATATATATATATGTATATGTATATATATATATGTATCTATATATATATATATGTATATATATGTATCTACATGTATATATATATATATGTATATATATGTATATATGTATATATATATATATATATAATATATATATATATATATATATATGAATACATGTATATGTATATATTGATAATTATGTGTGCTTTTATATGTATATGTACATTAATATGTATATGAGTGTGGATATATGTATGTATGTATAAAGGCGGCGAGCTGGCAGAAACGTTAGGGTGCCGGGCGAAATGCTTAGCGGTATTTCGTCTGCCGTTACGTTCTGAGTTCAAATTCCGCCGAGGTCGATTTGCCTTTCATCCTTTCGGGGTCGATAAATTAAGTACCAGTTTCGCACTGGGGTCGATGTAATCGACTTAATCCCTTTGTCTATCCTTGTTTGTTCCCTCTATGTTTAGCCCCTTGTGGGCAATAAAGAAATATATATGTATGTATATCTATATATATGTGAATGCAAATATAAATAATGTGTGTATATATATATCTATGTGTATATATATATATATATGTGTGTGTGTATATATATATCTGTGCGTGTGTATGTGTTTGCGCATGCTTGTAGGTACAGCTTGAGGATTTTAAACGGAGTGAGGAATATCAAGATGGAGTTACAAGTAGAGACATTGCGTGCTAAAAGTAGTTATATACAAACTTCTAGAACAACTTGAGAGGAGAAGCCGGAAAATATCAAATACAGAAACATTTAAAGGAAGCTGAACATAAAGGATATTCGTGTATAATGTCCTTAAAAGCATCGATCCATACAATATTACTTTATTTAGCTTTTACCGGGTTCACAATATATCTAACTTTTACCTGAAAATTTCCAGGTGCGATAGGAGAAGTGAATATATTTTACACAATCACTCACGTGGAGCTTTAGCAAGTGAGAGAAAGTTTCGCTGCAAAGGTTTGCTATATTTAGTTTTATGTCTTAGGTACACCTGTGAATATTTGACCATAATGAAAATATCTTGACATATCTATTATTTCCGTTTGTACTTCGTGACAACATTCTGCTATTTCTGGTGTTCTTATCCTTTCCTTCGTGATCGGAATTTCATGTGGTTTCCATTGTACAGTCTTGGTTATAATAGTATTAAAGGCGAGTCTTCTTTTCGTATGAAATAATAGCGAATATGATTTAATATTCAGTAACACTGTTTCTTATAACACCTAAATGTTCACTTCAAAATAGTGTATACATCTAAGGCGGCGAGCTGGCAGAAACGTTAGCACGCCGGGCGAAATGCTTAGCGGTATTTCGTCTGCCGTTACGATCTGAGTTCAAATTCCGCCCAGGTCGACTTTGCCTTTCATCTTTCCGGGGTCGATTAAATAAGTACCAGTTACTTAATCCGTTTGTCTATCCTTGTTTGTCCCCTCTATGTTTCGCTCCTTGTGGGCAATAAAGAAATAAGAATCGTTAGCACGCCAGGCGAAATTCTGCTAAGCATTTCACCTGTCTTAATGCTCTGAGTTCAAATTCCGCAAAGCTCGACTTTGGCTTTCACCATTACGGAGTCTACAAATTAAGTACCAGTTGCGTTTTGGGGTCAATGTGATCGACTTGCCCCCTCCCCCAAAATTTCGGGCCTTTTGTCTAGAGTAGGAAAAAAAAATAATGTATACATCTATATTACTGGTTTCAAATTTTGGCACAAAGCCAAAAAATCCGGGGAAGCGGGTAAGGCGATTACATCGACCCCAGTGCTCAACTGGTACTTATTTTATCGATGAAAGGCAATTCGACCACGGCGGAATTTGAACTCGGGGAAATAACACGGACAAAATTCCGCTAAGCATCTTAACTGGCACCTGCCGGCTGAGCGTCTTGTGCGCCTATATGATTATACATATGTATATGTTCACACATATACGCACGCACACACGCTCATACATACAAACATACACGCATACGGATTGAGTAGCTGTTCGCAGACTCTGACATATTTTCTGTTATTTTATTCTATACTGTTTGTATATAATGAGCTTCCTGCAATGAGGGGGGACGAGGATCTGGGTTTTCTTCATTTCGTTTCTTTTCTCGCGTTCCATTTGTTGTACTCTTTCGCCACAAATTTCTTTCACTCTTTTTTTCTGTTGGCCTGCTCGCTTAGCCAACGGGGTGGCGTCATTTCAAGGCTAAAACAATGCGAAGCGCATTGTGACCAGCGATGTGTAGCAACATCTGATAGCCTGGTCGGTCACGGTGATCACGGTGTTATAAATGTACAAACAATATAAATGTACAAACAAAACGATAGCATTCTATACAGTTTCCCTTCCATCAAAACACACTCAGGGTCTATCATAGATGATACTTGCCCAAGGTGCTGCACAGAGAGTCCTAACTCGGAAACACAGGCTACACAGTGAGATTCTACATATTAGCCCTGCCTTGTCCATTGGACCTAGAAGCGTTTTTGCAACGAAGATCCATTTTTTTCGCTTCCTTATAGACTCTCTGTATGAACTATCATATGATTCCATTTAGGCATTTGTTTGCTTGTTTAAAGAAAAATAGGATCTAATCTGAGAAAAATTTGGCTGCTAAACTTGGCACATCTCATAAACACGTTGAAACTGCTTCAAAAAAATATCTTTCCTGTACTGAAAGACATTGTACAGCTTTCTCAAAATAAGAGATCAATATTGACTTCAGATTTTGGCGCAAGTGCAACAATATATGACTAATTCACATAGGCACACGCTCACAGAGAGTTAGACTGACAGATGCACACACAAACACACACATGTTTGTGCAGGTGTGTATATAAATTGTTGTTTACAGTGTGACTCGAAGTAGGTGAAACTACGTAGATATTTGGTATAAAAAAAGGCTTTGCATAGAAAATATCAGCCTTCGAACTGTTTCTAGCCAATTAGGTTTTCAGCCGAGGATTTATTCTACACGCTATTATCTATAGTTCTATCTGCTTCGAGTTCCAACTTTACAAACGAATTTTTTCACAACCCTCAGAGTTTTTAAATTCTTCTTTCGTAAACAATGCGTGTTTGTGTGTGTGAGAGAGAGAGAGAGAAGGGGAAGGAGAAAGAGAGGGAGAGAGAGAGCAAGCGTAGGTGTGTGTGTGTGTGTGGACTTGTATATGTCTGGAGTATTAGTAAAATTCTATTAGATATATAGGTAAATAAAGTGGGAAGAAGAAGAAGGAAAGAGAGAGAGAGAGAAGCGGGAGAGAACAAGGGATGGAAGAAAACAACTCAGATTTTATATGGACATTTGGTTATAAAAGAAATCAATTGAACTATATTTTCACTTTATCATATTAAAATAAGCAATAATTGGCAGGCAAAGATGCCATTTAAAACGATACATTTATTTAGACACCAATAAAAGAACTGTAGACATATAAAAGGATATCAAATCCAGTAATATTATTGCGAATTACAATAAGGAGAATAAATTGTAGTGCTAAAATGTGCCAATACATATAGGCGCAGGAGTGGCTGTGTGGTAAGTAGCTTGCTTACTAACCACATGGTTCCGGGTTCAGACCCACAGCGTGGCACCTTGGACAAGTGACTTCTATTATAGCCTCGGGCCGACTAAAGCCTTGTGAGCGGATTTGGTAGACGGAAACTGAAAGAAGCCCGTCGTATATATGTATATATATATGTATGTGTTTTTCCCCACCCAACATCACTTGACAACCGATGCTGGTGTGTTCACGTCCCCATAATTTAGCGGTCGGCAAAAGAGACCGATAGAATAAGTACTGGGTTTACAAAGAATAAGTCTTGGGGTCGACTAAAAGGTGGTGCTCCAGCATGGCCGCAGTCAAATGACTGAAACAAGTAAAAGAGTAAAGAGAGTCCAGTATTAACAGTGTTAGAGATTAGTGGTGAATGTGAAACAACAACGGGAACCGACCTTCGGAAAGTGGTGACAGACTTAACACTGAAACAACGAATTTTTAGTTTTTGAAACACTG
>NC_043000.1:116042878-116092878 GCF_006345805.1 Octopus sinensis
TTTGCCTGGTTTGAGGCTCAAACGTCCGAGTTCTTTTACAGGGCTTAGAAAAACTGAAGGACAAGTGCAATAAGTGTGTGAACATAATAAGGGAATATATTGAGTGCAATCATAATTAACTCATCTTCCTTTATTTCCTTCTAAACTAAGCCAAGATCTTTTCAGCACACCCTCTTACACATACACACACACAAACACACACACGTGTGCGAGTGCGCGTCTTTGTGTACGCCTGCATGTGTGTGTGTGTGTGGAGAAAGTATGTCAAAAGACACACATATATATGTACATATATATATGTATGTATATGTTTGTGTGTGTGTGTTTGTCCCTCCAACATCGCTTGACAACCGATGGTGGTGTGTTTACGTCCCCGTAACTTAGCGGTTCGGCAATAGAGACAGATAAAATAAGTACCGGGCTTACAAAGAATAAGTCCTGGGGTCGATTTGCTCGACTAAAGGTGGTGCTCCAGCATGGCCGCAGTGAAATGACTGAAACAAATAAAAGAAAAGCGAATAAAAGAATAGTAATCGTGTGTATATTTTTGAAGGTAACATGATATTATTGAATGTTTTAATGATAAACGAGCCAAGAACTTTATTCAACATTATAAATAGCCACAAGTTTCAGTTTATTCCATCTCTTGTTGTCATAAACTTTATTTATAAAGTCTAATCTCCTGTTTTCATCTTTAAATTATTGCAAGGCTGTAGTCAAATAACTGTAACAAGCAAAGGATAAAAAGATTGCAGCTTCTAATATTTTGATAAGCATAAGTTTAATGTTGAATTCAATCGTGATGCTTTGTGCTTCTTAAACATTTGTCATTCTAAACCTGAGCCATATTTTTCGCAATATTCAACATGACGGATTTCTAAAATATGCGAGAAAGGGGAAAAGCCTCTTAAAGAAAAATGCAATAAAACTAAAAGAATCTAAAGAATTTTTTCAGTTTTACAGAATTGTATAAATTTTTTGATTATGAAAGAGTTAAAAAGTTAATAAGGTGTTGCATGAAATACCATTTATAAATTTAGAATTGATATTGTCTGATGTATTATACTTATCATGTTTATGAAATTTAATTATCTGATTTTAAATTTCTGTTTTATCAATTTTTGATTAGTTACAATTAAATGCCCCCTTACTGTAAAGGAAATTTGACATTTTTTATTATGATTGCTTTGTGACCTAACACTAACAATGACATGAAGGTTATCGTGATGGAGACTTAAGTGTAGATAATTTTTCTCAGGTGTAAAGTTGTTCTGTATATTCAAATTTGCAATAGATATTCAATGCAAATAGCAGCATAAATCTATTCGATGTCATTTCTGTCATCGAAATATCTGCAGGTGATATCAAGAAAATGAAAAAAAACAAATGTGTTGAAATCATTTGAATGCCAACACTTTAGAAATCGTAGTTAAGCTTCTCTCCGTCTTAGAAATTATTTAGGAAACCTTGTTATCTATCAAGATTTAATATTTCTTAAATTGTTTATCATAATTATCTGGATGCTATATTCTTAAGGAAACAAGATAAAATTATAAAATAAGTTAACGATAAAGAAATCAAAAATGCTACTTTACCACAAAATTATCCATCAAGTTTAAATTAATTAAATCGCTGGTTTTAAACTTATTTTTCTTTTTGTAAAATTTAAACTCTGATATTCAACTAAATTTATATGACAGTAAAAAACGAAATGAATCTTGAAAATCCTTTGAGAACGATAAGGTTAAATCATGATGTGAATTAGTTCGTGATTGAAATCATTCACGAAAGGGAAATATCATGAACATTTGTCATTTTGACTCTGCGCCATTTTGAGTCATATTTGTGATAAGGGAGTTGCGTAATATGAGGTAAAATATCAAACCTCATCAAAGAAGAACGAAGAATAAATGAAACAATTGAACATAATTTTCAATTTTACAGAATTATATTTTCTGTTATTATTGAAACAAGGAAATTACAAGCATAAAAAACAATGAGCTTTTCCATGGAAATGTCATTTAAAACAATTGAATTCGTATTATCAGATGCGTAATATTTATAATGTTCATGAAATTTGATTATCTGATTTTAATTTCGAGTTTTAAGACTTGTTGATTGGTTAGAACCCCACATGCTCATATTACAATAGAACCTAGATAATTTCATTGAAAATACACAATGGAACAGCAACAAACGGAATCTACTGATCATTGCGATGAAAACGTAAAAATAAATCTTTCTAAACAATTTGATCAATTCGTTACACCCATACATACAAACATGCATATATGCATACAAGTCTGTCTCTCTGTCTGTCAGTATGTATGTATGTGACTTGTTCATCATGGTAGTTGATCCACGGGTCATTTTCTGGTTTTATCTTGCATGTTGCTCTGTTTAAAATTTATCTAATGATATCGACTTTTCGCTATCGTATAACCTAAGAATTCTTCAATGAAATATTCCCGAAACACTTGTACTGAATTTTGAACCCTACTTGAATTCTTCTTCATATATATATTCTTGTCGGCCGGGAAACATGCTAAGCCCAAAGCTATGTTTTTTGCGTTAAAACCTATGTACATAAATGTTCTTCTGAAGAGAAAAATGGATCCAGTTTTAGTTCCTAACTTCGAAAGTGCAATAGAGGACTAACCTTTTATTTCTAGTTAGGTTTTAAATTTTATATGTCATGGCGCTCGCCGAAAGCATTTATGGTTCAGGAGAATTCATATGAATGATTATAGTGGCTTTATGGCGGAATTTGAATGTTATTTCTAAGCATGTAAAGTTTTTTTACGTGACAGTAGGGGGTACACGTTCTTGTTAGATTGACAGTATACAACCATTATATCGCTCCACCACCGTACACCTCTCTACGAGAGATTTAGAAATTCAATATTTCTTATTTTGATAATCAGTGAATAGACTTCACTGACTATAGATATATACAGATACGAAGTCCAGACAGATATCGCCAGCTGACCGGTGTCTGCTACTCTAGGCCGATGAAGGACAATGATCCTGAAACACGGTGTCCCTAGATGCAGTTCCGGCAGTTGGGGGTGTTTGTCTCCCCGTCGTATGTGTATATAAGGACACAGGATAAAATGTGTCGAAGCTGTCAGGAGGCGTTCGATGCCTCCTAGGGCTATATAACGGTGGTGTACCCCCTACTGTCACGTTCTTGTTAGATTGACAGTATACAACCATTATATCGCTCCACCACCGTACACCTCTCTACGAGAGATTTAGAAACTCAATATTTCTTATATATATATATATATATATATATATATATAATATATATATATATATATATCGAGCTATGCTTTAATCTCTTTAATAATCTCATAATAATGACTTTTATTACTTTAATTCCTACCTCAGTTCATCTAATTGTTCATCTGTGGTTACCTTTCATAAAAAGCCTTTACTTTTTTTATTTACAATGTGAATTTTTGTTGATTTTTCTTACTTTCCCCTTACATTACCACGCGTAGTTTCTACTTTCTTTTTGTAACATATTTCTATTATATATATATTTCGAAGTGATTGGTAATTAGGTGCCTTGTGGATATTAGACTCAGCAATCCTGCTGAGTGTTCTGTTCAGTTAGCACATATATAAAACACATCTTTTAATTACACACACACACACATACACATACACATACACGTACACATATACACACCCGCGTACACAAACATAAGATACGCACAAAACACGTGTGTTATTTGATTAGTGAAAATGTAATTCACTATTTAAGATGAAGCCTTAATAAAAATATATTGATCGCTATATTACTAAATATATGTGTGGATTTTGACAATCTTATATTATATAAATCAGGACTAAGTCTGGTAGGAGACTTTTCCAGTTGTAAGTTAATTTTCCCTCTAATGCAGAACGGTGTTTGTGACAAAGGAATGTTCTGTATTTTGCATTGGTAATACCATTTCCATAGACTTTACCAAATACAATTACTAAATCATAATTATAAAAGCTTGTCGTTTACCAAGCCACTCGTTAAAAATTTAAATGCCACATAATTTGGGAACACATCAATAATATTTTCAATAAATGCATACGAATACAGATGATCAAAAATGTAGGAGATCAAAAACAGTCACGACTGAATGCGTGTTATGAATCGAAAGAACAGTTGGAAGTTGATCCATTCCTTTTCTCGAAGGTCACCACTTGTAACGAAAGCTGGTGCTCCGGAATTTGCAGATGTGGAAGAGGTGAGGAAAAAACCACGGCGGCGTTAAAATGCATAACTTCGTAAGACTTCCAACACTGCTTCCAACAGTAGAAAACATGTTGGAGATCCCTGACGACGTTGTCCTCAGTTGACGAACTATGGTCATCCCTCAAAGCATATGTAATCTGGTTGACTGACCAGGCAGTTCCCGTTGGGCTTCCCAAGAAGAAGAAACACAAGCCCTGGGTGACGAAGAAGGTTAAACGAGAACTTCGACTCAGAGATATTGCTTGGGCTGAATTCAAAAATCTGGATTCGACTGCTGCTTTTGAGGTGTACAAAACTCAACGAGACCGAGCCGTGAAAAGTGAAAAGGAAGAACGCTTCAGTTATGAATACAAAATCGCGGCAAATGCCAGTAGCAATCCAAAAACCTTTGCCCATGTCCAACGGAATTCCCGCTTGAACAACCAGATTGCAACGTTGGTAGACTCAACAGGCGTATCGATTGGGGACCCTTATCAAAAGAGTCAATTATTTGCTGAGGCTTTTTCAACTATTTTCAAACAAGATGATGGTCGTGAACCCCCTCCATTTGATAGATCGGTACCTCCAATGCTTCGATTGGTCATCACGCGGGACGAAGTCAAACGTGTTATTCAAGGCCTCAATGTCAACAAGGGTCACGGCCCTGACGGCATACACCCACGGGTTATCAAAGCGTTGGCTCCGGTCATCTGCGAGCCCTTAACACGTCTATTCAATATGTCATTGGCTACGGGTGTTATACCTGCGGACTGGAGAACAGCGATAATCTGCCCAATTTTCAAGAAAGGGAGCCGCAAAGACCCGCTTAACTACCGACCGGTTTCCCTTACATCAATAATCAGCAAGATGTTCGAAACCATCCTTAAGAAAAGTATGATGCTCCACCTCCAAAACACAGCCTCTATCTCTGATTCCCAACACGGCTTCGTGCCGAAGAGATCATGCTTGACCAACTTACTGGTAATGGAAGAATTGGTGACGCGCATCCTCGATGATAGTGATGCTGTTGACATCGTTTTATTGGACTTTGCCAAAGCTTTTGACTCGGTAAACCACCGCCTATTACTTGTCAAGCTTCAAGCATATAGTTTCCATCGGATATTGTACGATGGGTTGGTGCCTTCCTCTCAGATCGCTCCTTCCAAGTCGAAGTTAATGGTTCGCGATCCGACGTCTCCAGTGCGAGCAGTGGCGTGCCTCAAGGTTCAGTGCTTGGGCCCTTATTGTTCTTAGTCTTCATAAATGACTTGCCCGACGACCTCACGCAACACACCCTTTGTTCAAAGCCTCCCTTGACCTCAAGTGGCCTGAACTCTTTACATGAACACCACCCTGTACTTAATTCCATGTCCACCTACATGGCCTTGCTATTTGCTTTTGAGCCAAATTAACTAACTAACTAACTAACTAACTAACATGTCTGGACGAATGCATTGCTTCAAATGGAGAATACTTTGGAGGCAATAAAAGTGTAAACCTGTAATACTAAGTACACTATTTACATTTGACGGATATTTGTCCTCATATTGTTTGTTGTTAACACAACGTTTCGGCTGATATACCATCCAGCTTTCATCAGGTGTTTTGGGGAAATTTTGAACCTAAGGTATTTTTCGGGCGGTACATAGAGCCATTGCTTCTCCCTACACCGCACACGGGCAGCTTCAACTAAAGCCTTGTGAGAGGATTTGGTACACGGAAACTGAAAGAAGCCCATCATGTGTGTATTTGTGTCTGTGTTTATCCCACACCATCACTTGACAACTGATGTTGGTGTGTGTACGTCCCCGTAATGTAGCGGTTCGGCAAAAGAGAGCGATAGAATAAGGACTAAGCTTACAAAGAATAAGTCCTGGGGTCGATTTGTTCGACTAAAGGCGGTGCTCCACCATAGCCGCAGTCAAATGACTGAAACAAATAAAAGATTAAAAGAATAAAATAATACACATACACACACACATGCATATATATATATATATATATATATATATTATATATATATATATACACACACACACACACAAATATATATATGTATATGGGCGGTAAGTGTATGTCTGTGTGTGTTGTGTCTGAGTTTCTCCGCTACCATGTCTTGACAACCGCTTCTGTCTGCTCGTTCCTTGAAGGGGTACATATATTAATGAAGAATGACAAAACTAAAATATCATTTTCAGCAGACTATATACGAAAAAGTTTCAATACAGGAATAATAAAGAAATTAATTAACAATCACCATTATTAATGCATGTGAGACGTTTCCGATTCTTCAGCAACATGAAGTCTTATAGTGATGCGGTATACAAACAATGAATGCAGCAAACAAAGAATGTGATTACGGAGAATAATGACGGTTTAAATAGAAACATTGTTACATTTGAATAAGACTAGGATCCATCTTTAAGTCGTTACATGCGAATTTAATAATTCTGACGATTGTATTGGATACATTTGTAAGAAAATGATCTTACAAATTTGAATCGGACCTGTAGTAGAGAGGGAATGAGATTGAAGAGAACGGGAATGGCGACGAACATTGCTGGTTTAATTGATTAACCGTATCATTAATTAAACAGTCGATCAGCTAATTGGTTAAATAATTAACTTTTTGTCGAGAAATAAAAAAAAAAAGTGAAATTAAAAGGCTACGTATGTTTATTACTGACATAATGACTCTCTTGAATTACAAAAGTAAATAACCCCCCCACCAAAAAAAAACCCCTACCAAAATGAAGAATCTTCTGCAACATGAGCTTTGAAACACTTGACAAATGGAGTTTCTGGATTTACGATGACATTTTCGAGACGACAGGAAAGCTATTAATTATCCTACATAATTTTCGAAACAGCTTATTCCTTTCGGATTACGCCCGCTTGGACTAACCCTAAAAGTCGACTCCATTTTAATGATCATGTTTAGACTCGGTCTCAGGAATTTGTATTGATTGGTACTTATTGGACAGAACTATGGCAACGTATTGCTATAATGCCAATGATATATTTAATCCCAAGTGATACAATACTTCCCTTCATATTGAAAAGGTGAAAGTTCAGTATTTTCTCATTTGTTGCCTGTCATTCGTCAGTCACCTCATACAGTCATTTTCGAAATCCTGAATTAAGTTGTAACTAACTACATTAAGCTTTAAGTAGAATCAAGAACAGGAGAATCTTAGAATAACTACTTATTAACATACGATATTTTATCTGCCAAAGTACATACAATAATGTTGGCCTAAGGGAGCTTTACATTAAATGCTCATCTAATATATATATTTCATTATTCAATATGAGGTTCACCTGCAGTATTCTGTAAGTTTTATCATATTAGGAAAATGCTGTAAATATTTGATGTAGAGTTCACATTATAGCGCAGTGTATGCTGTAGATATTACCGTAAACTACAAGTTATACCATATTGGGAAATAAATAACTGGTGTTAGCTGAATTTAATAATATAATGCAAAATGAAGATATTGTTGGAAATTGAAACCGTACAGGATTATGAAGCTGCAGTAGTATCACGTGAACGGTAATATTACATTCTATGAAGCATATCTTTTGTACAGCACAACTTGAATAATGCATTTATACTCGTTTATCACGGATGTTTGGTTTAAAGAACGGTGTTGAAGGTATCAGTGATTAATGAAAATTAGACAATATGGGGAAAAAGAGACATCGTTCCGAGACCCCAAAGTGTTCTTAACATTGTGGATTTTACGGTTCAAGCAGAATTTGTGACTGATCACCGACACGCATTGTTAGAGATCAATCCGTGATAAGCTTAACACGGTTCGTAATCTGCATGTGATATAACATAAACCCAGACAGGAATTATAAAACATATCCCATCATACTCTATTTCCCAGTCGCTTCAATGGCAATCAGCCTCTCTCTTTTCATCCCCTGTTGCTTTAGCGTTGTATTATATTTGAAACTTCAGGTTAGTATGCCGGGCGAAATGCTTAGCGGTATTTCGTCTGTCTTTACGTTCCGACTTCAAATTCCGCAGAGGTCGACTTTGCCTTTCATCCTTTCCGGTCCTTCCATGTCTGTCCGACGTGTACGTTTTGTAATATTTAATGCAGCTTTCATTTATTGAGTAACTGAACACTACTCTCCACGACTTATGTTAGCAGAATATGTATATATATATATATATACACACACACACACACACACACACATATATATATATATATATATATATATATATATATATATAATATATATATATGTATACACACACACACACATATATTGGTAGTTAAGGTAAATTCTATCTGTTTCCTCTTGAAGTACATTTCCTTATTCTATTATAACATTATATATGTATCCACATCTGCCACTCTATGTTGGTCGAAATACAAATTAACTTGAAAATGTATGGAAATACGTGAAGAATTAAAGTATGAAAAAAGGTTTGTGGAAATTTGTTAGCATTTTTCAGTATGCGTTACATGTGTTTCATTTGCTAATAGGAATTACAAAGATTTACATCGAGATAGTCATGTAAGGAATTTCCTATTAAAATCTCATCAGAGAAATATTTATAATACAAAAAATTACGTTTCCACGAAGCGTTTATATATGGATATTAATCAGGAGCATTACAAACAGCATTGGTGAAGGAAGCAGAAAGATATATCACCATGGCTGCCCAAAACTTCGAAGTCACTGTTAACAGCATTTTTGTATGGAAATAATAAAAGTATAGAGTATCCCATCACATTAATGTAAAGTTTCTTTTATCATGACATAAAAACAAACGTTAATATATATGTATATATATATATAATTCGCGCTCTCAATTTGCGTACTTCAAAAGAAACACTTTACTTTCCAAGTTCGATATTTAACGAACGTCATCACCTATTCTATGGCGATTTTTATATAATGTATTCTGTGAAGTATTTCTGAAATGACACCTTAATATAGACATTTAAATTTTTCAATTTCAAAGTCCTTATTAGTAATTCGTAATTAAAAATATTTGTCATCTACTCATATTTGAACTCATCCTACGTTGTAAGGAGTTTACGATACGGAGGAAAATATACATAGGTACTTATATTAATGAAAAGGAATAAGGTTTATTTCATTAACTGGTTATCGGTTAGAAATTTTGTTTTTTACTCATTCCCTTGTGTACGTTAAACTATGTAAAATGATAGAGAGAGAAACCTACTTATTTTTGCAATACATATCAATACATAGGGCTAAAGCAAAATACTTTCAGTGGCTCTTAAAACATTATTGTTGATCCCCAAAATAGTTGTTTGTTGCGGGGACCCCAACACCACGAAATCTTATATGGATCCTCAGGGGCCATGTGAACCCGTGTTCAGAATCTCTGATTTAGAGTAAAGATTGTTTGCCAGCATAATATGGCAATCTTGGTTCAGGATGAATGTTGCTGTAATTTAGCCCCAGGAGGATCCTCCCCAGCTGGCTATAGGACACGATCTGTGTCCTTATATTTTTGAAGAATGAAATATAAAGACACGGATCGTGTCGTATAGCCAGCTGAAGACGATGTCTCCTGGGGCTAAATTACAGCAAAATTTGTCCTAAACCAGGACTATCATGTTATGTTGGCAAACATTCTTTACTGCAAAGTACTTTGCTGATTATTTCATGTTGTTAGATTTACAAATAGTAATTTTCTAATCTCTGCATGCGCGCTAAGTTTTTAACATTCTAGCTCACATCCGCTGTTTACAGCAGTGCTTCGAAGTAACCTGTGTAAAACATGATCGTTACATTGACCATGACAGAGAAAGTTGTCATGGTAATACCTGCTCAAAGGCCTACGCAAGTTGCAGGAAGTATATGGAGAGGAGTATATGGGCCGCACACAAGTGTACGAGTGGTTCAGATGTTTTCAAGATGGTCAAAATGTCGATATTCTGGGGGGATCCGTCACCAGCAGAACTGAGAAAAACATCGCAGATGTGCATGTAGCTGTGAGGGGAAATCCTCGAATTAGCATCCGTGAGTTATCAGAGTATGTACATATTACAGTTCAGTTCAGCCCATTATCATTGAAGATTTGGGTATTGAAGATTCGGGTTTAAGTTGTACAAGATCTCATTGATAGTGTGAGAAAACGATGAAAACTTTTTGAAAACTTTGCGTAGGTCTCTGATCAGGTAACGCCAAGCTTTTGGCAAAATTTTATGCAGATTCTCTGCTCGACCTTCTCTACCATGGTCAATGAAGACCACGGCACACGTTATTTCCAAGCATTGCGGTAAACAGCACAAGTAAGCTAGAACGTTAAAACGGGTGCGCATGGCATCGACAGCAGAGGTCAAGGTCAATCTGTGCCAAGCGGCTTCACTTTGTTTTAATATCGTTACTATGGGAACTGTCCGAATAAGTATTGATCAGGCCACACACACGCGTACACACACAAACATCACATATATATGCATGTTCATAGTGATCAAAAGTATGCGCAGTACATTAGCTCACCTCCACGATCAAATCGACGTTGCTTGTAAATGTGCACAAATATACCATATGTCAGATGTCGAAATAATCGTAGAGCAACGTGAAATAAAGTGTTTTGCTCTAATACAAAACAACGCAGTTCGTACCCAAACCACTAGACCACGCGCTATATATATATATATATATATATATGTATATATTTAACTAAGGACATAGAAAAAATCCTTGCGTATATGCTGAAATGAGATGCTATGATTTAATTGAACACAAACACACACATATATATATATATGTATGTATGTATGTATGTATGTATGTATGTATGTATGTATGTATGTGTATAACTCTATAATAATATATATTCTTCGATTTCAAACGACAAATTTTAACTACAAACAAATGATCAAAAAATGATGAGCTAACCTCTGGCAGAATCAAACCCATAAATCAACGCTTGTACATCCGATTGGTCAAACGTTCAGACATCTATTTCATTAAAATATAGTAAATATATACAGTTATTATCATACTAGCTTTCTCTTCTTAACTCCCAAAGCTTTTCGGGTTTGTTTATAAATACACACACACACACACACCACATATATATATATATATATATATATATATATATATATTATATATATATATATAATATATATATATATATGTGTGTGTGTGTGTGTGCATGTATGTATGTATGTATGTATATATATATATATATATTATATATATATATATATATATATTATTTAATAATTAGGTGACATATTTATTAAGTAGTATTAAATTTAATACAAATAATTAGGTATTATATTAATTGATATTTAGTCAATTATATTATTGAGTGATATATTAAATCTATAGATACTACACATATATATTAATTATATAGTTAGCATATTTAATGAGTTTGTCTATATTTGAACCATTTCCTATTTTGATTACAATATTAATGGCTTGTACTAACATTGTGTATATTAATTAATTTTAAAGTATTGTATATTTTAAGTATTGTTTTTTGTTTTCACTTAACGTATCTTTAGTATCTTATACATATATATTTATATATATATATATATTTTAAGATATATATTTATATTTTAAAAGATTTTTTACGTATATAAATTAATTAATTATTTTATTTTTCTAGTTTATTTTTAACCTAATGAGTGGCTATATTTATATCGAAGTGATTTTACTACTACTATTAATTTTTTTACTATAATCATTTCTTAAATATAGCCAAGAAAGACGTGTCATTCTATCAAATATATACGTTTTTATTATTATTTTGCAATTTACTTAATCATTGGTATATTATTGTTATTTTATTTTTAATATTTCCATTATAAGTAATTTTCTAGATGGTGTAATTTAATTGTTCAATTTGAATTGATAAAAGGTGTTTTTTTTCTAATTTATATATATATATATATATATATATATATATATATATATAACATTTTGTGAAATTTGATTTAGTATTTCTAAATTGAATTTTTTCCTGTAAGTTAGGAATAATATTCCCTCAAATAATTATATATATATATATTATATATATATATATACAAGATAAGAAAATGGAGAAATACATCTAAATCAAATATCAATTACCAGATAATACTCAATCACATACTTTATTAAACCACCACATAAGAGGCTGTAGGGTTAAATATAAAAAGCAGAACAAATCAGTGTACATAAAGGAATGTACATAAAAAAGTTTACATAAACGAGTAATGTTGTGTAATTAGTAGAATATATATAAAAGAGAATATAAATATAAGTAAAAGATGTAATCTATACTTATATTTATATTTACTTATATTTATATTCTCTTTTATATATATATTCTACTTATTATACAACATTACTCATTTACGTACACTTTTTTATGTACATTCCCTTATGTACACTGATTTGTTCTGCTTTTTATATTTAACCCTACAGTCTCCAATGTGGTGGTTTAATAAAGTATGTGATTGAGTATTATCTGGTAATTGATATTTGATTTAGATGTATTTCTCCATTTTCTTAACTTGTATTAGTAATTTGTGGTAAATCATTTTACCTTTGCCCATATAATACAGTAAATGAATTAATTGCATCGCAGTCATTAACATTTATGTATTAATTTTGTTGGGTACTTCACTAGCAGTATATTGGGTATATGTTATCCCATGGAAGGCTGCATTTACAACCCCTATCTCAATTTATACATATATATATATATTTATTTATGTATTTATTTATGTATTTATTTATGTATTTATTTATTTATGTACACACACCCCTACATGAATATATACGTATAGATGCATACACATGTATCATAGAAAATTTGGTCAGTAATCCATCATTATTTATCACCTAGGATGGCTGCGATATTTACAAGGCATAAAAATGATGTGATGATAAAGTAAAAACGCTATACAGCCAGCCTGCTATTTGATCGGTTGCACATACATCTCAGCCGTTCTTAATTTATGCATTAATTGACTGTCTTGATATGATAGAATCTAGGAAAGAATCTTCATTTCAATTTGAAAGATAATTGTGAATATATCAAGCTATTAGCTATGCATAGAAATGGAGGTTGGGCAAATCACTAGAATAGTAAGTAGGGAAAAAAGATACCATGAAATATGCGAGAGAGGAGTACTCTGTGGAGTAGAAATTGTACGGATTTTAAGGTTCCGTAAATTGCTTGATCTAAGTTTTCCTCTAAGTTCGAACAGCGTTTCAGATTCTTTTTCTCTCTCTCTCTCTCTCTCTCTCTCTCTCTCTCTCTCTCTTTCACTTCCTCTCCTACACATGTGCACCCACATGTATATACACAGACATAGCAGTCAAACATACATCTGTGCCTCGGAAAAGACACAAAATACATACAAGCATGGTAGGAAAAACTTCCAGTGAACAGAAGTGTTCTTGACTTCTAATTTTAGTGATGTAGCTACTCATGTAATGCCCTCGTATATATAGAAGCACATGTCTTATATATGTAGATGTTATTAATTTGAAGATACGGCTGGTGCTCGCTTACAGCAAGTGATGGTATTTTGATAATTCTATCACTCTCATATATACTTATACATACTTATATATATATACTCTGTGTGTGAGTATCTATATACCCATGTGTTTATCTATCTATCTATCTATCTATCTATCTATCTATCTATCTATCTATCTATCTATCTATCTATCTATCTATCTATCTATCTATCTATCTATCTATCTATCTATCTATCTATCTATCTATCTATCTATCTATCTATCTATCTATCTATTCATCTTTCTATCTTTCTGTCGATCTATCTATATGTATATATTTCTATCTATCTATCTATATGTATATATAAATTTATATACGACTGACAGGAGGTTCTAGAGTAAATGCAAGAGTTAAAATAATAAATACAGGGGCCGTTTGTTTACTGACTAAACCCATTGTAGCTATACATCAACATGGCTGCTGTGGTATGGCTGAAACAAGTAAAATCATATACGATAGATTGAATCAGAAGATAGGCTCATTTTCAAAGTATATTTCATATAAGGCAACTAATTAACTTCTTAAATATTATTAATATTTAGTGGCCAAATTTTATCCTATAAATGATGTATTTAGATGCGAATTTAGATGTTATGTGTTTTGTATGTCTAGCACGAAAACGACCATGTACTGCCTCTGTCGTCGTTTCGTTTTTATTTCAAGTCTTAATATCCACCGAAGTACTTTGCTAATATACGTAACCTATAAAATGGCGATCTATTTCCTCCACTCTATTCTGTAGTAAATCCATTTTGTTCCTACTCTCTTTACCGTACCGATGCTTTATATTCAAATGATAATCCAATTTATCCCGTGGATTGTTTATCATTATATTCTCTTCGTGTTATATTCATTTTCCTGCTGTGTTTATGCTCTGTTTACTGTTTTATATTCCCCACACATAATGATATTCAGATGCTGTCATAGCATTCTGTTCGAACAACGCATGAAAAAAGCATTTTATGTCTTTGACAAAAATGTTATACTTCCATAATCGCCGATACCTGTGATATTTGTACTTTTGATGATGGATATATTTTCGAATCCTTTTGTCATTTAGATGTGATGTCCGCCTTCATTAGAATCGCCATTCTACGTGGAAGCGTCTCATGATTCATTTCAGAAAAGGTTGAACATTTTATAACAAACACCTGTATTCCATATTATTAGAATATTCTCAAAAACGTTGTTCTTCATATATTTTCAGTTATATCGAATCCAAAGCACGTAGACATCAACATTCGAGAAACGTCGTAGACACGAGTTTCATTTGTTTGATATTCTCAAACACGATCTCTTTGATAAGAACACATTAACTGAATCTATTTGTATATCCATCATTATTATGTTCGAAAAATAAGAGTGTCTCGTGTCCAAAGACTCAGCTTTTCATTGAAGGCGCGTGTCCTAGTGGTCAGGGCATTCGACTCACGGTCGTAAGGTCGTGAGTTCGATTCCTGACGGTGCTTGTGGCTTTGAGCGAGACACTTTATTTCCTGTTACTCTAGTCCAATCAGCTGGCAAAAATGAGCTATAACAGTAAGGGTCAACGTTGTCACATTCCGGGGTCCAGCCTTGTCATATTTTTTGTGGCACTGATCTTCCCTCCGAACTACACTAAAAGTATGCGTGTCCCAACCATTTGAACGATAAATTTACGAGTAGCCTGTTCTGTTGATCGGATCCACTAGAACACTCTTCGTCGTAACCGACAGAGTGCCAGTTGATACAGCGGTTACCCGCTTTCCGTGGCGTATAAGGGACTGGAAGAGACGCCCGTCCAGTGCAGGTTTACTCCCATCCACCTGAATGGCCTGCAGCGACGTGAAATCAAGTGACTTGCTCAAGACCACAATACATCGCGCTGCCTGGGAATCGAAACAACGAACTTGTGATCGCGGGTGCAACACCATAATCACTACCCACACGCCTTTGCTATTATGCCGGTGATGTATTTGATTTTCTTCCATTCCCGTTTCCTCATTTCCCCAACTTATTCATTTCCGAAAACCAGTTCCAATCAACTATTATTGTGTCTTTAAAATTACATAATATATTCAAGTAGTCTCTTACACTCACACACACACACACACACACACTCACAGAAACACGTACACACACAATATATATATATTTATATATATATCTGCAAAATAATATGTGACAATTATTCAGTAGCCAAGATAAAAGTCTTAGTTTCGGATGCCGAGGTGGAAATCCACACCACCATCTCTTCCGTTATCTTGGCTACTGAATAATTGTCACATATTATTTTACAGATAGATTCCTCTATTTACATAATGTTGAGGTCGCTTTCTTTCTTTTGTTATCTTACCATTTTTACCAATATATATATATATATATACACGAGATGTATTGGTATCTAGGAGACCCAAAGAATGTCAGGTAACGCAAATAAGTGCTATAGACAGACCGTAGTTAAACTCTTGGTTCGATAATGATACGACAGAAGAGTGTAATAGGGGTCTTGTATTCGCATGTATATATATATTCGACAAAAACAGATAACAAAACAACGGCTGTGAGGGGTTTTCAGGGAATTTATAATGAAATAGTCTTACGGCTGTTTCTGGAATATTATGGATATCCCTTCATGTGAGAAGGTGTAATTGGAATCTTGTTATATCATTCTGTCTAATGCATATATACATGCATATGTTATATATATATGTATATATATATATATATATATAATATAATATATATATATATATATATATATATATATGGCTGTGTGGTAAATAGCTTGTTCACCAACCACATGGTTCCGGGTTCAGTCCCACCGCGTGGCACCTTCGGCAAGTGTCTTCTATTATAGACTAGGGCCAACGAAGGCCCTGTGAGTGGATTTGATAGACGGAAACTGAAAGACGCTCGTCGTATATATGTATATATAGGTGCGTTTTTGTGCCTGTGTTTGTCCCCAAACATCGCTTGACAACCGATGCTGGTGTGTTTACGTCACCGTAACTTAGCGGTTCGGCAAAAAGACCGATAGAATAAGTACTGGGCTTACAAAGTATAAGTCCTGGGGTCGATTTGCTCGACTAAAGGCGGTGGCCCAGCATGGCCGCAGTCAAATGACTGAAACAATTACAAGAGTACATGACATACATATATATGTGTGTGTGTATGGTTGTATGTTTTTCAACGAACACTCTCGTTTTATGAGTGACTGTGCACCTGTTTACGAAGATATTGTCTATGAAGTTACAAATTCTCGCTGCCCCATTTAAACAAGGTAAATTAATTTGCATTTATAACGTGTGATTAGTAGCTAGGTTAATTAATAAATCATTATGCCGTTTACGTTGTGAATGATGTATAGTGTTAGGGAATATATCATTAGTCTGGAACCAACACCTGCTTTATACATACATATATATATATATATATATATATATAATATATATATTATATATATATATATATATATATATATATTATATATATATATATATATATATATTATATATATATATATATAATATATATATGTGGGTGTGTGGTAAGTAGCTTACTCACCAACCACATGGTTTCGGGTTCAGTCCCACCGCGTGGCACCTTCGGCAAGTGTCTTCTACTATACAGGTTTTTGTTCCGTTAGGAAGGCGCGTTGCTTAGTCGTTGGGGCATTCGACTCACGATTGTAAGGTCGTGAGTTCAGTTCCCGGGGACAACTTTATTTCACGTTGCTCCAGTCCACCCAGCTGGTAAAAATGAGTTGTAGCTGTATTTCAAAGGACCAGCTTTGTCACACTCTGTGTTATGCTGAATCACCCTGAGATCTACGTTAGGTGTACACGTGTCTGTGGATTACTCAGCCGCTTGCACGTTAATTTTACGAGCAAGCTGCTACGTTGATAGTATCCTCGTCGTCATAAACGACGGAGTGCTCTTTTTGTTCCGTTAAGGTAGGATCATGAAAAACTCTACTGCAATCAAGTGGAGACGAAAATCATTTAATGAACACTGTAGTAGAATAAGAGCTATTACTTATTTTTTGTCATGGAAACAAAAGGTCACGCAGAATTTTATAATGTGCCTTGCGTCTGCAGGGTACAATTCTTGTTTTATCGGAAAATCTGGACGCTGTTGCATGGGAAAAGAGAAGATTGATGCAAAAATTGAAATGGGAAAATATAAGGTGAATAAAAACGCAAAAAGAAAAGGAAAAAATGACAGTAGGTATCATAATTAAAACAGATGGTGCCAAATAATTCAGCAAAGAGGAGGTCAAAGTCTGCGAGACAGCTTTTCGATTCGGAGTTCAACAAAAAAAAAAAAAAAATGTGGCCATATGCTTGAAATTGCTGAAAATTTTTTATCTGGATTTAAGCAGCATGGAGGAATTATTGGAGCTAAAATAATTGTGTGACCTTTTAACTGCATATAAGTTGCCTTTCTTAAATCTATTTACACTAGGCATAGATCACCTCAAATTTCTCCACTTGGCTAGTCAACTTACTTTTCTCGAAAGAATACGAGTGGTTTGCATAACGCCTTTTAAAATCGCCTTCGCATAAACCGATTTAATGTTTCTTCCTAATTACATTATCTTGAAGCGTTGCTGTGAATTCTGTCTCACTTCAAATAAAGTTTATCTTACACTGCTGATCAAATGGACAGACTTCAGGGTCTTAACGGTTACAACTGGGAATGGGCTCTGAATGACAATGTTCTTCATTTTGTAGCAGCAGCTGTATATATTTAACCAGCGCACCATGGTTTACTGGCGAATGCTCATCTAGAAGTACCAAGAATCTCTCATCTACATTAGTTTTAGCATTTAGGGAGAAGCGGAGCGAACCATAATGTTTTCCTAGGTCTATTTTTAGATCTATTTCTAGGGTTCAAATTGTTATCTTTCAAGCTGCTATTAAGTAAGGCATAGTTCACTAATCAAATATTTCCTTTGAAGAAGAGTGCTATTACTGATGTCAGGCAGGAAGTTGTTAAAACACTATAGGAGTGACAGAACTGTTTGTGTGTGTGTGTGTTACATATACATAATGTATGAGTGTTTGTGTGTGCATGTGTAATATAGACAGAATATTTTTGGAATATTGTAATATTTCGAAGTTCCAGATAGGAAGAGTCTGACTAGTTGATATATATCCCCCTCTTGCAAAATTACTAAAGCAAAGAGATACAAATTTATGAGGCAGTTTGTGATTCTCAAAGACATCCCTTGTTTCTCGGATAGTGATTTTGAGAGAAGAACGTGACTAGAAATCAGTTTATTGAGGTGGATGGAATTTTCTTCGTACGTTGGCTGCGTGTGAGTGAGTGAGTGTGTGTGTGTGTACTTTTTGCGATGTTGCGTAGTGGATGTGTGTGAATCACTTTGATGATTTGAAGTCGCTGGGTTGTCTGAAAAGAAACAGAGGTAAACCCAAGTGTTTAGTGGTTCCAGATACCGGCAGAACTCTCTAGATTCGATCAATTGTGAATCTCATAATTCCTGATAAAGTTTAGAGTAAAGCTAGTAGAAATCGAACATGTTAGCTTTCTTGAAGTGCCCAAGGATTCGGATTTTTGTTGGGTTTGGTGCCGAATGCTTACGTATTGTAAATAACTGCAATAGTGTAATGGCCGGACGTGATTTGATGAAGGCTGTGATGGTAGTTAATTAAACGATAAAGCGTTTTGGCGTGTATGTATGTCAGTCAGAAATACGAATAGGTGATTGTATTCTTTGGAAAGTTGGCTACTCACAAACAGGAAGACGAAGAGAATAAACACAGGAAGACGAGGAGAATAAACGTAGCAGAAAGAAGGCATAAATTTCTTCTCAAAATAATTAGGCGTCGTAGATTGATGGGAATCTGATAGGCTACGGAATATTGAACCAATCATTTGTTACGATAATTTCAGCTCCGACAATGACGTTATGACCATTTAGTTAATTCCAGTTTCTGTACTTCTAACCATTATACAAGGAAATCCAATAACAAGATTGCTTTCGTCCGTCAACATACGTATGTATGGGAATTACTTCAACATGTTTTCTTATTATGTGTTAATGTCTTGTTGGAAAAGGGAATCACTTCACTGTTCATTTGTCTGTTGACTCATTATTGTTTTCGCCTTTATCATTAATGTACATTAGAAAAAAACCGGATATGGAATTTCATTTAACTGGAGGCCATTTTACAAAGAAGAGAGACTACGTCTCCAATTCATTTCAACGTACATTGCGTTCTCGCAATAAATTTAATATCGTTCTACTTCTAACATTTCTTATAGAGTTTAGTGTATTTGTTGGAATGCAACGTTTGTTGGGACATAATTTGCTGTTACACTTTATAAGCTGTCGTTGTGTGGTTTCATTTGGGAAAAACTATTGTATCCGGATTCAAAACAGGAATTATACAAAATAGCTACTTATTATTTCTACAAAGATTACTGATTATATCAATTGTAATTTCCTGCGTTGAAAACACATTAATTTTATTGGCCATTTTGAGATTCATTCATCAATATACACCTGGAATCAATTGACGAGGATTTATATTATTAGAAGTTAAAAGTAAGTGTGTCGTTACTAGTTTCAGAGGCATCTTTTTGTGTGAGTTCTAAAACTGCTGCAGGTTAACTTTGCTTGTATCGCTTCTTGGTTTTGATGCCACTGGTTTTGATGACAGGGCGACGAGCTGGCAGAGTCGTTAGCGCTCCGGGCGAAATGCTTAGCGGTACTTCGTCTGCCGTTATGTTCTGAGTTCAAATTCCGCCGAGGTCGACTTTGCCTTTCATCCTTTCGGGGTCAATTAAATAAGTACCAGTTACGCACTGGGGTCGATATAATCGACTTAATCCGTTTGTCTGTCCTTGTTTGTCCTATCTGTGTTTACCCCCTTGTGGGTAGTAAAGAAATAGGTACGAAGAGAAGTGGATCATATCAAATCAATGTTAATTTAAGTACCCACAGCGCCATCATTACCAACATGACTATCTACCCACAAAAATAAAATATACTGTCGAGGAAAACATTTTTAAACTTAAAAATCATAAAGTCCTATATTTTACTACCCTTTTCTGTTTATCAACATATAAGCTATTTCGTTTTTGGATTTGGTTACCAAAATGCTTTATATGAGTTCGTGTGTTGAAGCATATTCTGTTGTGTCTGGGGAGAGTCATTTTCTTTTTGTGCCTTATAATGTACCACTCTCACCGGTAAAAATTCCACTTGTTTTTTCTTATTTTTATTTTCCTAAAATTTTCGTTGCGTCTTGCAAACTTTTCAATAGTTTTGACTCTCAAAGTGGAAATGTTACCGGTGAGTGTGTTACATTATAAGGCACAAAAAGAAAATGACTCTCCCCAGACACAACAGAACATATAAGCTGTATCGTTGTAAATAGTTAAGTGATATAATCGCAACAGGTCAAAAATAGGGCTGAGAATTTGGACAAAATCACAAAACCGAGAAGAGATTAAATTAATCTGTCACACGATTTCATCTTGTCTTATGAAAGCAGCTAACTTATAATTACATTTTCACCTAAAGCAGTAACGTTATTGAGCACCGGGAGCGCAGTAATTCATTATGATTATGTATTATTATATCTAACAAAATTGTTTGAGGAAATCAATGAAAAATGCAGGGTGGATTATCATGTCCAAAACCTGGAGATGGTGCTCCTCCATACAGAGAATGTTTTACCTTCAATACCAATAACATAATCAACAATACTTAAATAACACAGTTCTATATTTAAGAGATGAGGAATTATGTACATTATTTACATTCGACGGATATTTGTCCACGGGCATATGGCGTAGTGGTTAAGAGTATGGGCTATTAACCCCAAGATTCTGAGTTCGATTCCAAGCAGTGGCCTGAACAACAACAACAATAATAATAGTAATAATAATAATAATAATAATAACATCGAAGAATACCTTAGGAATGAGAACCCACGTTCGAAATTCCCCAAGACACCTGAAGAAGGCTGGATAGTATATCAGCCGAAACGTTGTGTTAACAACAAACAAGACGAGGACAAATATCCGTCAAATGTAAATAATACTTAAATATATCTTCCAACTTCTCTCTTTATCTTTCTCTGTCTTATATTAAACCAAAGTTATGTTAATTCTACCTGGAATATCTATCACAACAAAAGATAAACTGGTATATAAAACTGCTTTCGGCAGTGAAGGGTAGTAAAATTTTGAGCGGATAAACATGATTTCCACTTTATAGATTCGTTGTGAATTCCTACACTCACTTTATATACAAATATATAACTCTTAGTTATTTGATTTCTTCTACTTCTTTTTTAAGCTGTCCACTCCTTTTCCTATCCTCAATCTAAGAATATTTTATTTATTTTCAAGTTTCCTTACGTTATTTCTTGTTCCTTTTTGCTGGCTTGACGAAAAAATATTAAAGTTCCTTATTTACTATCACTGGTACTCAATGCATTAAATCCTTCAGCCTCCAGATATTCAATCAGTTTTTATTGACCAGGAAGTGATCTTTATCCCTATATTGAACTTCACCGCATTTCTAGTTTTCTTCTCAGAGAAAGTTTATTTTTCCTTCAGTTATTGCTTCCTTTGGTTATTATTTCCCTCAAGTCTTCGTACACTTTCATACACTGAAGACAACCTTATATCTCTGTAGATTATATTTTTGCCTGTTTTTCTTAAAATTGGGTATGATGTAGCTTCAAGTTTTGTTTCTGGATATTTTATCATGTCATTAAATAATTTTGCCTGTATGACAAATATTTCAGCCAGAAATTTATATCATAATAATATTTTCTACATATTCAGGTATTTTATAATGATTCAATTCCAGAAGTCAACGATCTCTTTTCCGAATGAATATGATTATGGCGTATAGCATTCTCGATTATAGATTTTGAATGTAATATCTTTACAATTTTATTTTCCTGTATTGTTAATCGGTTAACATCCAAATGTGATACTTCTGGCGCAGGCATGGCTGTGTGATTAAGATCACTTTGCGACCACGTGGTATCGGGTTCAGTAACTGTGGAGTAGCATGACCAGGTGACTTCTTCTATAGCACTGGGGCGAAAAATATTTTGTGAGTGAACTTGCCTGAGAGGAACTGTGTAGAACTCTTTCGGTGTATGTATGTATGTATGTATGGTTGAAACGTTTCACCAAAGTGGATTATAATTGTTATTTAATGTGATGAGGGTATTAAAAATACCTACATTGTTAGAAATAAAAACTAAAGTGATCTAATGCTGTTGTTTAGTTACACGAATGAAAACATATACGCTAACAGTGACTATAATTGTCTGAAAAATGCCGTCCAAGAATTCTTAAGACTGACGTCAGTTTCAGCAATTTCCGTTGCCGTCATCAGTTAAACCACATTGGTGTTCAGCTAACTCATCTATTTATTTGGATGATGAAAACATATACTAATAGAGAAACAGGTCTGGAAAGAGCCGAACAAAGAGCTGGCTTAACTGATGATGGCCACAAAAATTACCGAAACTGACGTCGGTTTTAGAAATTCTCGGTCGGCATTTTTCGGATAATTATGGTCCCTGTTAGTGCGTATTTGTGAATTGTGTTTACGTATGCTTTCTCCTTGTTTAACGACTGCTGTTACTTTGTTTACATCCACGCAACTTGGCGACTTGGCTAAAAGGACCGTTAGAATAGCTACAACAATTGAAAACGTTAAGTATTTGAGTAGTTTTGTTTTACTAAACCATCGACACCATGCCCCAGCTAGGCCGCAGGTCAATGGCTAAAACAAGTAAAAGATAGATGATAATAGTAGAAATATTTCTAAAAGTTGGGCTAAAACTGTTTTGGCTTTTACAGAAACTGATAAAAACTCTTACGATAATTTACGCCCTGCGCTTGACGATTTGAACATACTGGCTGCATGATAAGTCATATATATTTCTTATTTCTTTATTGCCCACAAGGAGCTAAACATAGAGGAGACAAACAAGGACAGATAAACGGATTAAGTCAATTATATCGACCCCGAAAGGATGAAAGGCAAAGTCAACCTCGGCGGAATTTGAACTCAGAACGGATTAAGTCGATTATATCGACCTCAGTGCGTAACTGGTACTTATTTAATCGACCTCGAAAGAAATACCTACTCCACCCCTTTTCCTATCCTCAATGGAAGAATATTTTATTTAGTTTCAAGTTTCCTTACGTTATTTCTTGTTCCTTTTTGCTGGCTTAACGAAAAAATATTAAGTATCCTTCTTTACTATCACTGGTACATTAAATCATTCAGAATATTTTATTTAGTTTCGGTGTATGTAAGGGGCTAAACACAGAGGGGACAAACAAGTACAGACAAACGGATTAAGTTGATTACATCGACCCCAGTGCGTAACTGGTACTTATTTAATCGACCCCGAAGGATGAAAGGCAAAGTCGACCTCGGCGGAATTTGAACTCAGAACGGATTAAGTCGATTATATCGACCTCAGTGCGTAACTGGTACTTATTTAATCGACCTCGAAAGAAATACCTACTCCACCCCTTTTCCTATCCTCAATGTAAGAATATTTTATTTAGTTTCAAGTTTCCTTACGTTATTTCTTGTTCCTTTTTGCTGGCTTGACGAAAAAATATTAAGTATCCTTTTTTACTATCACTGGTACATTAAATCCTTCAGAATATTTTATTTAGTTTCGGTGTATGTAAGGGGCTAAACACAGAGGGGACAAACAAGTACAGACAAACGGATTAAGTCGATTACATCGATCCCAGTGCGTAACTGGTACTTATTTAATCGACCCCGAAAGGATAAAAGGCAAAGTCGACCTCGGTGGAATTTGAACTCAGAACGTAGCGGCAGACGAAATACCGCGAGGCATTTCGCCCGATTCTGCCAACTCGCCGCCTTAAGTCATATATATTTCTAGTAGTTATATATCTCTGCTGTGGGCGCTGCATTCATTTCTATTTTATTTTAAACTAGAAATGGATGAAAATTACCTCAAAATAGAATAAAAGTTATTGTAGAAGGAATTGTTGTCGCTTCTCAGAAACACGTATTCTTAGACATTTAACGAACAGCGTTTGCTTCAGGTCTTCTTTAATTTCAGATAAAACTTTTCCTTTTTGATTGCTGTGTTAAATTTGTGCAGTATTTATGACAGTATTATGTTAGCAATCAATGTATTTTCCTGGCGAATTTCATTAAGGATGGAATGATCTTTTCTTTCATTATATTTGTATGCTTTCTTGTTTGTTCGTCGTGTTTGCTTTCCAAAGTGTTAACTGAAGTTTAAACATTCGTGAATAAGTGGATCCGTGGGAATATCTTCGTAGAGTAATATCTTCCTTTTATAACCTGCTTTAACAACGTAGCTATCAAACTCACTATAATCACTATAGCGAGTCCTTTCATCGAATTATTTTTTCAATACTTTATCACGCTTGTGTTACGCTTATGATTCTCATAATGCTTATTTATGAAACCAAATAACAAATAGAAGTTCAAACACTAATTAAAAGAAATAATGACATAAAATCACATAAGTTGGATATTTTATGAATAGCGGAAGAGTGAGTCACTGTCATGTAATAAAAAATTTTCATGCTGATGCATTCGTACTGGTGATACAGAGAAAGGGTACGGCTTAGGATTATATCTTTTCTGTTTTGCATTATACGAAGTGGTTACTTCGCTGCTAATATTGTTTATACGTGCAATCTCGTTTCTTTGGCTCTGGTGGGTAAGGCTGATTGGTAGTGGACGAAAATTTTTTCTGCTAGCGGCTTTTTTATAGAACTTGGTAAGCATGGAGTTTTGCTCTCTGATCTTGAGTTCAAAGTCGAGCAGAGACAGGGCTCCCGGCTCGTCTAGATGTTCAATCTCGAATTTGATTATTATGTCGATGTTATTGAAGGTCCGGTGTATGTTAATGGCTTTATCCCTGGAGGTTGTGTTGATAAGGATGTCATCAACGTACTTGGAGAAGGTGCATAAGCGGAAGGTGGTGAGAAAAAACAATCACGCCAGCTGAATTCAATTCGTCCCCAGTCGAAAGACGCCTTTTTTATGTCCTATTATTATTATTATTATTATTATTATTATTATTATTATTATTGTTTTTTATTGTTTTTTATTGTATTTTTCTTTTTATATTCGTGTAACATCGTCTGTTTTTCCGTCCTTGTTTCGTATACATTCGATGCATTTTTTCACGGAATCTAATGCTCTTAGCTTAGTTTTTCCTTGGGGATGGCCAAATTGGAGCAATCTCAAGATTAATGCATCGAAATTGCGAGGATGATCCGGTTCTTGACTGAAGATAAAAGGCTTCGAATGACCCGTCCGTATATTTTTATATCGTCTATCTGGATGTTTTGTTGTCCCTTTTTGTATCACGTAGTTGTCCGAATGTTTTGCGTTTTTGTCCCATTTTGTATTATATATATATAGCGAGGTACGTACACTTTGTTCTATTATATATATATATATGTGCAAGAATTAAGGAATGGAGTTGATAAGATGCTCGCTACATATGTTTCATAGCGAGCGGAACCTCAGAAATGGTAAATATCGAACGAGCTCTATACCGGAGGCTACTCTTAAAGCGATGAATACCTTTATTAAATGAAAGTTTACTTTGTCGAAAGATGGTACAAGTTAACATTGAAAATTTAATCAGAATGTGTATACCAACGTGCATACACACACACACACACACAAACGCACACACACATACATGTATATAAATACATATAAAACCTAAATGGTCCACTAGAAATATCTATCTCTTTTTTTATCTACTTTTAGCAACCAAAAGATAAAAAGGGAAAGATTAAGTATTGATAAGGATAAAATATTATCTAAAGAATAGCCGATTTACTGCAATATTTTTACAATTAAGGCTTTGAAATTTGTTGGGCGGGTGCTTAAGTGCCATAAAATTACGTTCGATATTTTCTTGAGATTTTGCGATTTAAAATGTACGTTTTTTTTTGTCTCAGATCGTGTATCGGGATCACTTAATAGGATATTAAATATGTTTGTTACTAGTTTCTGCGTTCCTAGACATGGTTGTAAGAAGCTAACTTTCTAAACTCATGGTCTGATGTTCAGTCCCACTGCCTAGCACGTTCACCAAGTATCTTCCACTACAGCCTACTAAAGCCACGTGAGCGGAAAGCTAACAGAAACTCCTCGTGTATATATATATATATATATATATATATATTATATATATATACAATACATACCTACATACATACACACACATATATATATATATATATATATATATATATATATATATATATATATATATATATATATATATATATATATATATATATATATACTTATATACGTGTCATACCCTTGTGTTTGTGTCGGTTTCCTCTCCGCCAGACAACTAGTGTCGGTTTGTTTATACCCAATGACCTACCATTTTTGGAAAGAGATTAATAGAGTGAGTCACAGCGTTCAAAAACAGAAAGTAAGTAATAGGGTGGTTTATTATATCGAAAACCTTTAAGGTGGTGCCCCAGCATTACCGCAATACTGTGATGAAGACAAATAAAAAGCTATGTGGATATTGTCTCCTTTTGGTTTTTAATGAGCTTTTCTTCTTTTGGAGTCGTAAATGATTTTGGAATAATATTCTTGTTGCAGAAGATCACTACGCAGATCAATAGAACATATAGTATCTCTTATCATGGCGTATAAATGATTAAATAAATCTCCTGAAGAGACTACATATTAGTGAAGAAGTATTTATTTTGGGACATGTTTTAGGTTAACATTACAAATGTTAATTATATTGGGTTGCCTTAAGGTGGTGAGTAGGTCGAATATTTAGCTCTCTGGTTAAATACTTAGCGGCATTTCGTCAGTCTTTATTTTCTGAATTCAAATTCCACCGATGTTGACTTAATCTTTCAAAATTTCGAAAACGATAAAATAAGTATGAGTAAAACTGTGGTCGATGCAACCAACTTATCCCCTCTCCCGAAACCTCATGCTTGCTACCAAATTGAAGCCAATATTTATATTGCTTATGTTTTGTGAATTGGCAGGTTAGTTAGCGCATCGTTTATATATCTCGTGATATTCGTTGAAAAATTTTGCAAGCTGAGATCAAATCCGTCTCATCTCAATTTTATCTTTCATTCATCCAGCGTCGGTAATATAGAGTATACATCACTTATTTGTGCCTACCTAATAATCAAATCAACGCAAATTATAAAAGAAGTATTTCTAGAGTTTAGAATACTGATATTCTTAATTTTGTTTATGACTAGCTGGAGCACTCTGTCGGTTAGACGATGAAAGTCCCAGCTGATCCGATCACCGGAACAGCTTACTCGTGAAATTAATGTGCAAGTGGCCGAGAACTCCACAGATACGTGTATCACTAACGTAGTTCTCAGGAAGATTCGGTGTGGCACAGAGTATGACATGGCTGGCCCTTTGAATTACTGGTACAACTCATTTTTGCCAGCTGAATGGACAGGAGCAACGTGAAATAACGTGTCTTGCTCAAGGACTCAACGCATCGCCAGGAATTGAAATCACGGCCTTACAATCGTGAGTTGAATATTCTAATCACTGAGCAACGCGCCTTCATATGGCCAACTTGGAATAATATATCTCATGAAAGTCTGGAAAATACTCTCAAAATTGGGCGAGACATATTTTAGCTTTTTCGTGATTTGATAAAAAGTTGTGCAGTTCTTCAGATATTGCACTTGTTTTGGAAATTATATTCCGTTGCGGTCGAGTTGCATGCATTGCCTTTTTACCAAAATATTCTACAACACTGCTCTCGGTGCTGCCATTTATTTTTGCTTTCAAATTAGATGTTATGGCTGCTGGAAAAGACGGAATTTTGTTTATTTAATGATTAGCTTTTCTTGAAGAATTCTTTGATTCCAGGTGCGTTCCTTTGTCGTTATTTCCATTTCTTTATTGGTAATACCAGTTGATATTTTCAAAGAGGACATTTCTTGTAAATTTCATTCAGGTGTGAAAGATCTTTCTATTATAAAATTTATTTTTTTGCTTTGATTGTATAGTTGTTTTTCATGTTGTCTATTGAAAATTTGATTTTCGACAATAACTGGATCTATGGGAATAACTCCATAAGAAACAACTGCAACGCAAAATTTTCTCTCCATAGAAATTTGAACAAGTTAAACACTGATAGTAATAATAATAATAATAATAAAAGTAATAATAATAATAATAATAATAATAATAATAATAATGATGATAATAATAAAAGTAATAATAATAATAATAAAAGTAAGAATAATGATGATAATAATAAAAGTAATAATAATAATAATAAAAGTAATAATAATAAAAGTAATAATAATAATAATAAAAGTAATAATAATGATAATAAAAGCAATAATAATAATAATAATAAAAGTAATAATAATAATAATAAAAGTAATAATAATAATAATAAAAGTAATAACAATAATAATAGTAGTAGTAAAAATAAAAATAATAATAGTAATAATGATAATTGAAATAAAAGTAATAATAATAGTAATAGTAATAATTGAAATAAAAGTAATAATAATAGTAATAGTAATAATTGAAATAAAAGTAATAATAATAATAAAAGTAATAATAATAATAATAATTAAAATAAAAGTAATAATAATAATAATAACAATAATAATAAAAGTAATAATAATAACAATGATAATACAAGTAGTAGTAATAATAACTAATAATAATAAATTATTTTCCTTCATCATATCTTTCTGTTAATTATTTACCATAGTTTTAATGCTGATACGGCTTTGATTAAAGAAACATTTCACAACACAACTGCCGGCCCACAACAAATATCCAGACAAACTAAAAGAAGCCTCATAGAATTAGTATCGAGGGAATAGTGAAACACAAAACGCCCATCGTGAATAACGCTTGCTATTCTACTACAGAGCTATGCTGAATAAACGTAATCATTTATGTAACTATAAAATACCGTATTAGATGTATTCTAATTTCTTTACTGCCCACAAGAGGGTATTAGACGCATTCTAATCGGCAAATAAACATTGAGTGCGCACACAGATACACACGCATATGCATGCATACATTAACAGAACGGAATTACACAGAGCACAAAACTTACTGTGTTAAAGGAAAGAATGTACGGTGTTACAGGTCCGACAGCTGTTTCTGGGGGCTCGAAAATATTTCGTAATTTTGGCAGATGTAGTTCACAAAAAATAAGCAGCCAGTAGCGCAAGCATACAAATATTGGGTAGATCCGGCCACCGTCTTCAAGGGGGAGAGATAAATATCTAACACTTCAAGTCGTGATGCAGGACAATTTAAAGGTTGAAATGGTGAAGAAAAAGGCATATCGTAGTGAGTGGAAGACCTAACCAATATTTATCTGCTTCATTAACTCCATGTCTGTTCACCTGGATGCCTGTTATAGCCCGTTTTACCCTACCTAGCTACCTACCTACCTACATACATACATACCTACATACATACCTACATACATACGTACATACATACATACCTACATACATACATACCTACATACATACCTACATAATACATACATACATACCTATATACATTCCGACACACACACACACATATATGTATAAACGTATACATATATATATAAGAAAAATAGGAAAATTTTGATAAATCAATTGATAATTATGTTTATTAATTGCAAATTAAACATAAAGATTATATTTATTTTTGCAGTTAATATATATACTTAATTGATTTATTTCCATGTCCTTATTCTTCTTGAATAAATATAAACCTTGGTTTATCTAATTACCTATTATTCATAAATATTATAATTAATATTCACAACAAATTTCATGGAGTATTACTATTCCTTCATGAGATTTATCTAACTTCTAATTGAATGTACATACACACATACATACGTATATATATATATATATATATATATATATATATATAATTTTAATTTTAATTTCAAATGTTTTAATGTTATATATATATATATATATATATATATATATATATATGTGTATGTGTGTGTGTGTGTGTGTGCGTGTGTGTATGTATGTGCGTGTATGTATGTGCGTATATGTATATATATATGTATGTGTGTGTGTGTGTGTATATATATATATATATAAAAAATAGGATAAAATCTTAATAAGAAATCTTAACAAGAAATTATCAAGTAGTTAGCGTGAAAAGCCTCATAAGAAAAAAAAAGAGCCCGCCATTTACATAAATGTATGATGGGTAAACATTTCCATATACTACGATGACGGCGACGGTTGTCCATCTGGTATGATGTTTTTGTTTATTTATGATATATTTTGGATTCGCTTCACTGAAGAGCAAGGGACGCGTATAACGTGTTAATTGCGAAATCACAGGTGAGATGGAGTTAAATTCTGTTTTTAGATGACTCGCTTTGAGAATTGCATTCGGTACAATTTGTTTATATTTGGTAGTTATGACTTTAAGAGTACCTCCTAGCGTGTGGCATTTATGTGTAACAATGCCCTCTATACAATATATATATATATATATATATATATATATATATATATATATATATATATATATATATATATATATATATATATATATAATTTACTGTTCCGCTATCGGTAAAAATGCATTTCAGCCATTTAATATATGTAGAATTTACGAAAGAATTGCTGATAATTCCATACAGTTGAGGCACAATAATTCGGCAGATTTTAATAACATACCATATTTCTTCAGGTATTCCTTTAAGCCACATATTTAAACCACAAAAAGAATGAACTGGTATTTGACTGCGTGAACGAATTTCTTGCATTTGGAAACTCGTATGAACTCAAGAACTAGATATGATTTCTTCACAAAAATAGCAACTAGAAAAAAATCTATAACTTGTGAACGTTTCTTGATTATTTCTGGATTAAAGTATGGTTTGCAGACAATATTACCAAAAGCATTGTATAATCTACTTAAATATAAAAAAATAGACATCAGACAGAGAAGCCATTTTGATGCGGAATTGTGAGAATCTATACAACAATACTAACACATATAGTTATAGAAGTACTCCCATGCACACACACACAAATATACATTTACAAACATACATTCATACATATATTTGTATATATATTTATATATACATACATACACACACTCACATGCACGGGCGCACACGCATTCACACACATATCACACAAACACACACACACACATGTATATATATACATATATGTGTCCGTGTGTGACTGTCTTTATGTTTGTTCTTGCCTCCCTGAAAGCTTGAGAACCGATGTTGTTTTCATGACGTCTGCATAGCATAGGGACGTTGCTAAAGGCATCAACAAGTTTACAAGAAGAAATAGACTGGCAGATTCATTCATTCAACTGAAATCCTCCAACGGATTGGTCCAGCACGGCCGAAGTTTCCGGCGGATCGTTGCAAATAATTTTAATATATAAAGAAAATTCAAAGACCTAACAACTCTCTCTCTCTCTCTCTCTCTCTCTCTCTCTCTCTCTCTATCTCTTTCACTCACACACACACACACATGTATACATATATATATCAAAATAAGCAACAGGATATCCAGAGGTAATGCAGTACGACCGTTTCAAGCGGCTTATTTAATTGAACAATGCAATCATTACATCAATTTAAATGCAGGGCTATACTCAGCTGCGTAAATAAATAGTTTTTTTAAAACCAGTTTGACACATTTGTATAATTATACTTAAATCCGCTAAGAGGCTGAGAAGAAAGACAAAGTCCATGCTGTTGTCACTTCAGCTTAGAAGTTTCTAAGACATCAGGAAAAGAACCTGTTTGGGTCATGGCTTGTCACTGATTTTGGTTCAGTTTTAATTTATTAGTCTTGTTTATCGAATCTTTGTATATCAAATCTAAGACTAAGAGAACATTTTCTGTTATAGAAAGGGCATGAGGGAGTTGACAGAATATAGTGAGTATAGTCATAAAACTTGTCAAGATTAGCTAACTGACCATAATGAGGTTGGGGTGTGGAAGACCTCAAATCAAGATGTTAATTACGAGTTAAAGGGGCAGGATAGTAATAAAACCAATGATGATAATACAGAAGAAATGTTTTCATGGTGTTCTATAGGTGATTAATTTAAACAATATTGTTATATTGTCTAAAGATAAAATTTAGAGTTATCAAGAAAAATATTTTAACCAAAAAGATAAATTTTGAATAATTTTCAATATATTCTTTTATTCTTTTACTTGTTTCAGTCATTTGACTGCGGCCATGAAGGAGCACCGCCTTTAGTCGAGTAAATCGACCACAGGACTTATTATTTATAAGCTTAGTACTTATTCTATCAGTCTCTTTTGTCGGAACGCTAAGTTACGGGGGGTAAACACACCTGCATCTGTTGTCAAGCGATGTTGCGGAGACAGACACACAAACATACATACACACACGCACACACACACATATATACATATACGGCGGGCTTCTTTCAGTTTCCATCTACCAAATCCACTCACAAGGGTTTGGCTGGCCCTAGTTTATAGTAGAAGACACTTGCCCAAGGTGCCACACAGTGTGACTGAACCTGGAACCATGTGGTTGGTAAGGAAGCTACTTAACACACAGCCACTCCTGCGCCTGTACCAAAATTTTCAACAATAGGGAGAGAAAAATTACATAGAATTAGTTTAATAGTTAATCATATACTTAATTATTTACTTATTAGGTCGTATCTATAAAGACTGATCCCCGGCATTTACTAAAACAATACTGGGCCGATAGAACATGCTAACTATATATTAATTACAATCTAAGAGGTATATTATAAGTTCTTTAGATACCGGTACTATTATATACAAGCTAATATAATTTTCTAGGGGTACAAAATTAAGAGGTTTACTTATATAAAGGCTATAATAAAAATAATAATATGATCAGTAGAGTAGAACACCATAGAAAGGAATAAAGAGTTTAATCACGATGAAGTATGTTTGTCACATATTTCAAATGCTAAAGGCAAATACACTGAAGTTACCGTGGAGAAAAAAATTATCTCTTCTGGTAAAAAGGTGTGAAAGCAGCCCGTTCGTTCAGTGTCGCCCTCTCTTGGGAATCTGAGACATCGATGTTTTGAATTTGTTGACTCTCAGTTCTTTACTGCCCACAAGGGGCTACACACAGATGGGACAAAGGACAGATAAACGGATTAAGTCGATTATATCGACCCAAGTGCGTAACTGGTACTTATTTAATCGACCCGAAAGGATGAAAGGAAAAGTCAACCGCGACGGAATTTGAACTCAGAACGTAACAGCAGACGAAATACTTGTTTCTTTACTATCCACAAAGAGGAGACAAACAAGGACAGACATATGGATTATGTCGATTATATCGACCCCAGTGCGTAACTGGTACTTATTTAATCGACCCCGAAAAGATGAAAGGCAAAGTCGACCTCGACGGAATTTGAACTCAGAACGTAACGGCAGACGAAATACTGCTAAGCATTTTACTCGGCGTGCTAACGTTTTTACCAGCTCGCCGAGTTTATTAACTCTTATTGATAAGATGTACCTGACAGAAGGAACCCTGCTCGAACTGATAACGCTTATAGCTTTATGCATAATTCAGCCAACACACATTGACTTATGTGCGCTAGTAGATCTCCCGATCGAGAGAAATACCGGAGTAAAAGCGTTAAGCGGTTTTTACGTATAATCCCAATTTGGTTAGCTGAAATATGTTTGTCACATACTTCAATTGCTGAAAGGCAAATACACTGTAGATGTCGTGGAGAAAAAAATCTCTCTTATGGTAGAAAGGTGTGAAAAGAGTCAACAACCTCGAAACATCGATGTCTCAGATTCTCGAGAGAGGGCGACACTGAACGAACGGGAGAATTTTTTCTCCTCGATAACTGCAGTATATTTGACTTTAGCAGCTGAAATATGTGACAAACATACTTCAACTAACCTAAATTGTTAATATACATACATACACATATATGTGTGTGTATGTGTGTGTATATATATATATATGTGTGTGTGTGTGTGTGTGTGTGTATAGTAAGAGAGAGAGTGAGAAGGGGTGGGAGAGGAAGAGAGAGTAATGCGTTCAAAGTAGTAAGTGTAATCATCATTTTCCCTGGCTAAGTGTTTGCGATAGACTTAGCCTAGAAAACTATGAAAATATTGAAAAGTATTCAATCTACAAGCATTATACATAAATGTATCACCACCACAATTAGACTGAGACGCCAAAATATATAAACCTACATGTATATGTGCACCAACCGGTACATAAACACACATACACATAATGCACGCGCGCACACGAGCACAGGCACTCATATATATATTCTCTTCCTTTTATTGTTTCTTTTGTTTCAGTCATTTGACTACGGCCTTGCTGGAGCACGGTTTTAGTCGGACAAATCGATTCCTAGGACTTATTCTTTGTGAACCTGGTACTTATTCTATAGTTCTGCTAAGTTACAGGGACATACACGCACCAACATCGGTTGTGAAGCGATGGTAGAGGGACAAACACAGACACACAAACATATATATATGGCTTTAGATTCGGGATTTGACTGGTATTATCAGCGTGGTGGTATCTCTCAGATACCCTAAATTATAATTTTAAATAATTATTACCTTTGAAAGGTTTTATTCCCGTGCTGGCCACTTGATAAGATCAATATTTAAATATCAATCTTATCCTTATATGTATGTATGTATGTATGTATGTATGTATGTATGTATGTATGTATGTATGTATGTATGTATGTGTGTGTGTGTGTATATACGTATGTGTGCATGCGTGTAAGCGTGTTTATGTAATATGAGTGTGTGGAGATCAGAAATATAGAATGACTGGCACTTCGAAGTCTCGCCATCACTGACTTATCGGATAGGGAAATAACGAGTGTGGAAGAATGACATGTGGGCGTAACTTAGCGGTTTAAAAAAAGGGACTGACAGAATATGTTTTAAGCTTAAAAAAATATCCTAAAAATCTTTCGAGGCGAGGCTTCGGAATGGCTGCAGTCAAATGACTGAAAGAAGTAAGAAATGAAATATAAAAGACAATAATTCGATCAATTGGTCACCAAGTGGATTCTTTTCAAAAGGAATAATATCATTACACAGAAGGAAACGCAGTGCCCAGGGTTTGAATGGGAGTAAACACAGAAAGAAAAGAAAATGGTGCTGTGTAGAACAATTGTTGGTGTTTATTTCAACTCCAGAAACAACCGGGAATTCGCAAATGAGTAAATAACAAGATGAAGCGTTGTACTTGGTAGACAAGAGGAAAACTGACAAATCTATTTAATGAGATCCATGAAAATGCCTGAGGAGGCATGACCTCCTTATTCATTAAGTAAACATCTATTCAAATGCATATATATATATATATATATTATATATATATATATATGTATGTATGTATGTATGTATGTATGTATGTATGTATGTATGTATGTATGTATGTATGTATGTATGTATGTATACGTGTATGTATGTATATGTATATGTATATGTATGTATGTATATGTATGTATGTATGTATGTGTATATGTATGTATATGTCTATATATATATGTATGTATATGTCTATATGTATGTGTGTGTATATATATATATATATATATATATATATATACATATATATCTGTATATACAGTCTCATTGACACATACATATACACAAACAAATACACGCACCCATGCGCTACCACACATTTATATATAATGTGTATGAGTGTGTGTGTATGTGATTGCGCATGTATAATATATATATGTATATATAACAAATGTTACATGTGTGTATATATATATATGTATATATATATGTGTATATATATGTATTTATATATGTATATATATATAAGTATATATACATATTTATATATGAAAAATATGCACTCATATTTCCATATGTAGTTACATTCATACATTTAATCATTTATGCACACACACATACACACACAATACACGCACACACACACGCACACACACACACACAACACACACACACACACACACACACACACACACACACATAACGGGCAAAAATCAGACATTTGCGAATTTGTGCCTAATAACATCGGTGGTTGAATACAAATATTTATCTCCCTATAAATATCTTACAGCCATAAATTATAAAAACACAAATGATTATGCATCGTATTATAGATAACGACATTTTTCCCCATGTAGAACTGACTCTGCGACATTTTGGCAATTATGTCTTTGCACTCAATCGCCAATCTTGTTATCTCTCCATAAACACCTTGTGATTTTCTTTAGATTTCGTGATTAAGGTGGCTTGTTTTGGCCTTTGGGGTGAGTTTTGGAATCTTTTAGTTGGACAGGAAATCTGTATGCTTGTTATACGTTTCATCAAAACTTCTAATGGCTCATCTGTTTTGCTGTGCAATCTATCTATCTATTTATACATAGTATATACATAAATATACATACCTATATGAATATATGCGTGTGTTTGTATATATATATATATATATATATGTAATATATGTATGTATGTCTATGTGTATATGTATATATGTATGTATGTATATATGTATAGAATAAAGTCTATATCTATTTCTTCTTTTGCTGGTGGTTCAAATTTAGGTTAAATTTAGGTTAAATTTTCTCAAAACAACTTGTCCGATCGTCCCATAGGCTTCCCCTTTGAGAAACAATGATTTAGCCTAAATTTGAACCACCAGCATAAGAAGAAATAAAGATAGACTTTATTCTATTCCAAGAAAAACGATTTTAGATGGACAGATAACCGAAGAGATGGTGTTGTGGATTTCCACTTCGGCATCTGAAACTCAGAGTTTTATCTTGACTATTGAATAATTGTAACATATTATTTTATATATATATATATATATTATATATATATATATCCACATTCAGCGATTGAAGCAGGTAAAATTCAGGCTAGATATGTTTCCTAGTTAGCAGATCCTCTGATGTGATAATCGCTCAACGAGGATACTTAGCTTTCTACTTACCGGTCCGAAAATATCTTTGTTAAATGGAAGTTACACTGTTGTTAAGTAATCGTAAGTTAACTTCGCGAAGATATATTTTGAAATGATTATTATGCATATTGTATAATAGTGTTCGATTTAGCTGCGTACGTCATAAAATTTCATAAGCTCGTAGAACAATCCTATCTCATCAGATATCCACAGAATGGTGCCTGAGAAGAAGGTTCGTTTGAAGTGCCAACGAAACATTACGACGTATATAGGACTGCTATGCCTACTCGCCCGTATAAGTGTGTATGTACGTCTATTCGTGCATGTTCACACACACACACACACAGACATCTACACACTCGTATGCATATAGGCGCGTGGTAAGACGTGGCTGTGTGGTAGGGATTTTGCTTTCCAACAAACATTGATCTGGAATCAGTCCCATGGCGTGGCAAATTGATCAAGTCTTCTACTGTAGCCTCGGGCTAACCAAAGCCGTCGTATATATATATATATATATAATATATATATATACACACATATGGATAAATGTATGTATGTATCATTTAACTTAGGTAGTAGTTGAATAATATATCTTAAGGCCACAATTTACTCACATGCAACATCTTTCAGAGCTTGTCGCTAATTCAGTTCTTCACCAAATTGAAAATTGTGTACACCTTTGAAGAGGACTTGTCCCTAGCTATATTGTGGCATAACAAAATTGAGATTTGGTCCCGTAGAAAAAAAAGGTTACATCAAAATTTGTAGCAACGTTATAGGAGAGTAAGTAACGCCTCCAATCAAGTTTAGATCTAAATAACTTTTTTTATTTCATAGGCTCGTAGAACAATCCTATCTCATTAGATATCCACAGAATGGTGCCTGGGGAAAAGGTTCGTTTGAAGTGCCAACGAAACATTACGACGTATATTTAACTGCTACGCCTACTCGCCCGTATATGTGTGTTTATCTTTGCTTCAATGTTAGAGGAAAATATGAGGAATTCCATAGATTTTGTCCCATGCAAAAAGAATTTGTATCAAAATAGTTGTGAGGTAAAATATCATGAAAAAATTTATAAGTAAGGCAAAATGTATTTTTTATTTTTAATGCAAACTGTATTTTGATTAAGCTTAAATGATAGATCTGAATTGTATTGGCCCCTTTACCTTTCCCTTGGATAACATCAGTTGTGTGGAGAGAGGAGGCCGGTATGCATGGGCGACTGCTGGCCTTCCACGAACGACCTTACCTGGACTTGTGCCTCGGAGTGTAACTTTCTATGTGCAATCTCATGGTCAGTCATGACCAAAGGCAGTCACCCATATTATAACAAGCGTCTTCTACCTTTGTGATGATAACATTTATCATGTTGAATAATTTTCGTATCTGAAATTAATAATCATTTACTACGTTTTTCTCGTCTCTGGCATTTATTATTCACTTATGGCCCAGCAAACAAAAGCACACCACTCAAAATGCTTGAAAGCTTCAAATATAAATCCTTGAAGATAGAAATCGGAAGAACGTGACATTTTAAACCAACAACATTGCGTGTTATTATTGGGCAGTTGGAATATTATCAAAAAGAAGCGAACTAATATGATGTAAACAATCCCTAAACAAGTGATCTAGAAAAGATCACATATTTTACGTAGATTTCTTTCCATTTAAATACAATGTAACTCAGTGAGTTTTATAAATTTTATAAAGAAATTTTTCACAACAAACAGACATCATTTTCTTTTCGTTGCGTGTTACCTCATCTAATGGCATATTTGGATGCAGAAATTTGTCTCATGGAAACTCTGGTTAGAACTAGGTGCAGCTGGTAGAAATTGAAGCATCTGCAAAAAAAAAATAAAATAATAATTATAACAACAACCACAACACCGCCATCACCAAAATCACCACCACCACAACAACAATACCAACAACAACTACCGTCAACAACAATGATAATAATAATCTTTTCTACTATAGGCACAAAGCCTGAAATTTGGGGAAGAGGGTTAGTCGATTACATCGACCCCAGTGCGTAACTATCACTTAATTTATCGACGTAAATCCAGACTGACAGAGTACTAGAAGCTAGAAGGCCTGATTTGGTAATAGTAGATAAAGAGAAAAGAAGGTGCAAGATAATTGACTTTACAGCCCCAAATGATGAAGGCCAATGCCTTCATCATATGAAAGATATAGAAAAAATAGCAAAGTACCAGGACCTAACTATTGAATTACTGAGCCTATGAAAAGTGCGGATAGAATGCATCCAAGAAGTTATAGATATGGTGGGAACTATCCCTAAAGATCTGACCAAATGTGTAGAGAAAATAGGCATAAAACCCAGTTTAGTACAGCTGCAGAGAACAGCGTTATTAGGGACAGCTAAGATACTTAGGATGGTTCTTGACATCCAAAGTTACTGGCTGTAACCCAATAGGAGGGTTCTGAGCATCTAATTTTACTCGTTGTAGCCCGATGTTAGGATTCTTTTCTTTTCCAGCATTCTAATCTGTTGAGCGTATATGAATAAAAATAATAACACCGGCAATGCTTTTTTTAAAAAACACAAAGAGTCGTAATATCATTTGAAAGTATTCTTTTAATACTAGATAAACATTTTCCTGCTGTTAAAATGATCGTTATAAAATATATACATAAAAAACGTTCGAGATGGAAATGTAATCTTAACAAATAATAAAGACGAAATACTAACATAAATTCACATAAATTTAATATCTGAAGAAAAGCGAAAGACTTAACGACCATCACAAAGATAAAACTTACGAGGTTAATGCGTTGAAACTGGTGAAGTAGTGGAAAAATAAATAATAAAAAATCGACTTTCCCTGACTTCTGTATCTATCTGAATTATCGTGATGTTATAAACGCATCTATTTATATGACTGCATATACGGTATAGCGCGTGAATTCTAAATATACAAGAACACAGACTCACGCACACACACATAAATATGCATACCCCACAACCAAACATATTATATATATACATAGACACACACATGCACGAACACATATCTATATATATATATATGTATAGCTAATCCAAAGATGAAAACACAAAGAGAAAACGCAACAACGCGAGGACGTGGAACAAGTATACTGTTATTTGACGCTCAGGAAAAGAAAGGAGGATCTAACGTTTCGAGCGGAGCTCTTCGTCAGAAACATAGAAAGAGGAAAGGTCCAAGGAAGGGAAGACAGGGGGATATGTATATATATATATATATATATATATATATATATATATATATATATATATATATCAGTGTGATATAGAATTAGGAGAGAAAAGGTTAGTGAACACCTTAAATTATACCCTTGGTGCCAGCTGCGTTGGTCACCAAGTGCGGTCTGCTCCTGAAACTAATTTTGAAACCTGTCGTCTCATCGTCTTTCAGACTACAACCGCCTCTGAAGACGACCGCATGACTATCGTGCAGACGAGCCGGGAAAAAGAAGGCACAATACGAATGCTCCGACCAATCCTGGTCCTGTCACATCTGTATAGAGAATTCAAAAGAAATAGTGATATTTTGAAACTGTTTAATACGTACGTTTCAGAGCTGCCTGATATGTAAATGGAAATGCGCCCGTCGGGCAAAGCTTTCATCATTTATAACATTTCAAAATTTGAAGCATTTCTGAAAATTTAAAACATTTAAACATCCCATAATGCATGATTAATCAGATGCCCACGGATAATACGAACTATACTACCCCAAAATGTACCGACGTGACGTGTGGAAACGCGCGTAGCTAGCGATGTATTAAATGTTTCGAAATTCCATCCTAGAATTATTGTTATTATCTTTATCCAAAATTATATCGCTATAACCGTGATATAAAAAGCACAAGCACAACACACACATACACACGTATATATACCTAAGGTGGTGGTGTAGCATGGCCGCAGTCAAATGACTAAAACAAGTGAAAGAATATAAATATATGTTAGTTAGTTAGTTAGTTAATTTTTTGTTTTTTTGCTCATAAAGCAAAAAGCAAGGCCATGTAGGTGGACATGGAGTTATGTACAGGGTGGTGTTCATGTAAAGAGTTCAGGCCACTTGTGGTCAAGGGAGATTTTGAAGCGAGCGGTCGTCGGCATCTTCACCATCTCGTCCGGCAGCTTATTCCACGGATCCGCAACCCGGACGGAGAAAGCCCCTCTCCTTCGATTGAGATGAAATCGTCGTAGATAGAGCTTTTCGGAATGACCCCGCAGCCGACGCTCTGGAACAGGAGTGAATAACAGCTCTTTCGAGAGGTTACACTTTCCGCTTATGATGTGAGCAAGAATGAGATCACCACGGCGTCGTCGTTTTTTCTAGAGAATAAAGGTCGAGCGTCTTCAGCCTTTCTTCATAAGACAAATTCTTGAAACCAAGAACCATGCGGGTAGCCAGCTTCTGGACTCTTTCGAGATGCTGTATGTCTTTGAGGAGATAAGGAGAAGAGGCTTGAATCCCGTACTCCAATATGGGGCTCACCAGCGTGACATAGAGCAGTAGGAATATGGCTGCCTTGAGCATTCCGAATGACCGTCGAATCAAGAACAGAACTCCGCGTGCTTTGTTGGCAGCATGGACGCACTGGGCCGAAGGCGAAAAGGAGGAATCCACCAAGATACCCAGGTCCTTTACCTGGTCGGTCCTCTCCAGCAGCAGACGACCCGGCTCAAAATCAAGTTGAGTTGCAGGAGGAGAGCCAACAGGTAGATGACTGCACTTTGACACGTTCAGACACAGGTCCCATTCGTTAGACCATCTCCAAATTTGGTGGAGGCATCGACGAAGATCCTCTATATCACCGCGAGGAGCGACCAGTTTGACATCGTCGGCAAATAGAAGGGTGTGTTGCGTGAGGTCGTCGGGCAAGTCATTTATGAAGACTAAGAACAATAAGGGCCCAAGCGTGAATCTTGAGGCACGCCACTGCTCGCACTGGAGACGTCGGACCGCGAACCATTAACTTGGACTTGGAAGGAGCGATCTGAGAAGAAGGCACCAACCCATCGTACAATATCCGGATGGAAACTATATGCTTGAAGCTTGACAAGTAATAGGCGGAGGTTTACCGAGTCAAAAGCTTTGGCAAAGTCCAATAAAACGATGTCAACAGCATCACTGTCATCGAGGAAGCGCGTCACCAATTCTTCCATTACCAGTAAGTTGGTCAAGCATGATCTCTTCGGCACGAAGCCGTGTTGGGAATCAGAGATAGAGGCTGTGTTTTGGAGGTTGAGCATCATACTTTTCTTAAGGATGGTTTCGAACGTCTTGCTGATTATTGATGTAAGGGAAACCGGTCAGTAGTTAAGCGGGTCTTGGCGGCTCCCTTTCAAGATTAATTGCAGAGAAGACTCTACGTGACAGGGAAGTAGTCGTGGGCGTAGAAAAAGTTGTGTGCACGACGAACTTCAGAACCGCATGATCACTCTTGGCAAGAGGGGCGCGCACAGATACGTCTGACACTGATGTTGGATAGCGGGAGAATACCAGATCCAGCATAGATGGCTGCTGCCCAGACCGATGCCTTGTCGGATATTCAACATGTTGCGATAGAAAACAATCTTCAGCCACGTCAAGAAGGGCCTGACCGAACCGGGAAGATGATGTACAAATTGATGCGGGCCAATCGATCATGGGAGCGTTGAAGTCTCTTAATATCAAACAGTCATGAGAAGCTGAAACGAATCTTATCGCTTCGAGTAAATGAGCATCGTCCTGGGTGTCGGAAAAAGGCGGTCTGTAGACAGATAACACAGGCAGGCAAAACCCGGATAGGCTCAGCTTGCAATGGACGGCATCGAATTTTGTTGTAGGTTGAGCATTAGTGGGTAGAATACCGCTGGACGGTTTGAGATCAAATTTAACATACACAGCAACACCACCACCTCGCCTTTTTTCTCCGTCACATCTGAAGAGGGCGTAGCCCTGTAGGTGGATTTCCGAGTCCTTTACTGCTGGAGTCAGCCAAGTCTAGGTGATAGCTATCACATCAGGGGAATCACGCATGGCCAGTGTAAATAGTTCGCTGAACTTTGGAAATGAGGAGCACGAGTTGGTATAGACGATGCTGGGCTGTGAAGTTTGAAGGGCGGGAATTGGGGAACAAGCAGAATAAGGGGTATCAGAGATAGTATCGTTGACGGGGGTATCTACTTTACTTCGATTCGCCCTCGATTCACTTTCCCTGTCAGCACTACAGCATGCGACCAGAGGTAGGACTTAATTATTTGTCCATCTTGGATGCGTAAACCCTTCTCTCTCATCTGTTTTCTCATCTTCAGATCGGATATTAGGTTTCTCCGGCGAATTCTCTCTCTCAGTGAGTATTCCTCGCGAAAACCCATATTGGGGTCCTCCCAGGCATGCATCTGAGCTCTGTTCAGTAAGGTTGAAGCCTCCTGATCTGAAGAAAAGATTACTCTTATTGGGCGTGGTCTAGTGTCTGAGTGTCTGAGGTATATATATATATATATATGTGTGTGTGTGTGTGTGTGTGTGTGTGTGTGTGTGTATATATGTGTGTGTGTGTGTGTATGTGTGTGTATATATATGTGTGTGTGTGTGTATGTGTGTGTATATATATATGTGTGTGTGTGTGTATGTGTGTGTATATATATATGTGTGTGTGTATGTATGTGTGTGTATATATATATGTGTGTGTGTGTGTGTATGTGTGTGTATATATATATATGTATGTGTGTGTATATATATATGTATGTGTATATATATATGTATGTGTGTATATATATATGTATGTGTGTGTGTATATATATATATGTGTGTGTGTGTATATATATATATGTATGTGTGTGTATATATATATGAATGTATGTATATATATAGACATGTGTATGTATATACATATATGTATATACATATATACATACATACATGCATAAGTATATATATTTACGTATATAAATGCATATATATATATACACACACTCACACTATATATATATATATCGCTGTACTCTACAAGTTTTTTTTCTTATTCTTTCTCTATTCATTTTCTCTTATTCCTTTCTGGTAAAGAGCGGAGGCTTGAAACGTAAAAGACTGTTTTTTTTCCCCCGCGCGTCAAGCTAATATACTTGCTTGTTGTTCATACACGTGTCTTCGTCTTCTGTTTTTCTATAAATTTCATCTATATATACATACATCTGTAGTGTATTGGATATTAAAAAAACACACACTACTATGCGTTTACTAATTACTATTTAAAGCCAGAGCTGTTTAACTTCAAACATTTATTTCAAGATGTTACTTATTGTTGAAAGATATGAAGATTGAGAGAAAAAAAAACATGAAGAAACATAGATACGGGTAATTTTTTCCATGTAACAAAAGATTCACTACCATATTATTGAAATAAAATCTTTGTAAACATGAGGCACGCCTCTTATTATGTCTCGGGAAATTTCGTTTTGTTGTTTGTTTAGTTTTCGTGATTAAGATGTTTTTATCTTCCGGCTGTGTTTCTGGACCTTATGCTTTTCCTGGTCAGTAACTAATTTTAGCTGAGCTCTTTTTATGCGACTGCAAAAATATTTCAGCCATAAATAGATGTTTTTCATGTTCTGCTGTTTCTTAGCTGTGTGTTTTTTTTTTACTTTTATCGTTGACTTGTTTCAGTCATTGGATTGCAGTCTTGCTAGAGCACTGCTTGGAAAAGCAAGACGAATGAATCGACAGCAGTAATGTTTTTTTAACCTGCCACTTGCTCTGTCGGTGTCTTTTGCCCAACCACTGCGTTACGGGGACGTAAGCATATTAATTACGGGTGTCAAGCGCTGTTGAACAAATACAGAGACAGAGACAGACGCGCGTGTGCATACACACGTATTTATATTTATATATATACGATTGATTCTTTTCGGTTTCCATCTACCATATTTGTGCAGAAGAATTTGGTTGGTGGAAGGCTATAGTAGAAGTCACTAACATAAGATGCTAGGCAGTGGGGCTAAACATGGAAACAAGTGGTTGGTAACCAAATTTCTGAAGACATCATCACGTCCGCTCTTTTGATAATAAATATAAATTTGAAATAGCTGAATTTTAATGGTGGAACTCGAACTAGAAAATGCTATAAATGACAGCATTGAACTATAAACCCTTTGGATTAGAATTCGAAGTCTGCCTCCATGAACCAATATTTTCTTATGAAGTAATAAAATTAGTATTGATTATAGAATTGAAAAGGATTCTTAAATCCAAAATATATGTCTTGGCTGCGCCAAGAATTGAGTAAGTAAAGTTTCCCTTTGTCAAGTGTTGCGCTTAGGTTTTGAAAATTAAAAGCAATTGGGGTCCTCCCCACCCGCCTCACAACATACTTCACCCACAGAAAATAATAATAGAAAGTAATAGCAGCAGTAGTAGTAGTGTTGGTTGCAGCAGTTGTAGTAGTGTTAGTAGTAATAGACAAAGATGATGATAGCCAAGGAGAAGGAGAAGAATCCCAATCACATCATCTTTCATCATTATATTTTAATTCTGTATCACAATTTCGTTACTACCATTCTTATTCATCAAAGATTGGAAGAACTAAAGCAAAGATCCAAAGAACAGTTTATTAATAAATAAATAAATAAAATAAAGTCGCTGAGGCACATGAATTCTTTATATCAAAAATGGTGAAAGATTTAACGAGCGCCATATAAATAAAACTTGACAAGTTAATGCGTTCAAACTATTGAAGTAACAAAAGCGTAGACCTTTTGCTGCTGGCCACATCTATATTATTATGTTATAAAATATCATCTGTTTATTTTTTTAGCAGTGAAATCACTTGATGGAATCTCTTTCGTTTTTAAGATACCCATTGTGGTATTTCTTTCTCTCACTTCTAAATATACGTCTTTAGCACAAATATCTAGACGAAGAATTCTATATTGCATTAACAATTCGTTTTGAGTGTAAGCACGTGCAGTAATCCGTCGACTATTTCGGGTGTTACGTTCCAAAACCCACTGCGATCGGTGAAAATCCACAAAGTAGAAACAGTACTGACTCGTAGACGGTTAGCTGGTAGAATAGTCACCACCTCACATAGAATACTTGCAATATATTTCCTGTTCTGAGTTCAATCTTTTGCTTTTCTGGCCGATAAAATATGTAGCAATGTCTGTGTAATCGGCTTACCTCTTCCCTCAGAACGGCTGATATTGTGCTTTCTATCTATCGCATCACTGGGCCTGATGTACATATATATATATATATAACTTGGCATACCAATCACGAGCAGTTCTTTCAGCTATGGCACGTTGCGAGCAGCTTTTGCGGACTTAAAATCTTGATTAAAAGCAGGAGGTGGTGTCGAAAATGCTCGTTTTTCTTAACTTGACATTCCATTTTAATGATCTGAAAATAAACAAAAATTAACTAAACTTAACTAGAAAAAAAAAGATTCCAAAATGATTCAAAAATAGAATTCTCGAAAAAAATAGATTCCAAAATTTAAAACCGCAATAAATTCCAAATTTTAAAAAAAAGAAAACCGGCGGGAACTTAGTTGCCAACCCAATAAAATGAATTGTTCGCTTCAAATATTTATCTCAATGCATCAAAGCCAAAGGTTATCAAAATACATGAAAGAATATACATTCATCAAAGTTTTAAACATACTACATCCTTAAGAAATAACTCCGTACGAGTGCCGCAGCAAATGTGCCTTTCCATGGTGTATTTGCATGGAAATACACCAAGTATAATACACGCATAGCTATTTGAATCTTATACGGCTTGTATTGCATATAACGGATTTTTCAACCGGGAGAACACCATTGTATTTTCAATCACCGTTTTCCTAAGATTAGCAACGGATTTTGACTTAGAATGCGGTTGCCAATGTGTAATTACTACTGACAATCCACAAATAGGCAGAAATACACATTTATCTGTCTCATCGCCATTACTGAATTATTTTCGTTCTATACTGATGATATTTGTATTTTTAAACGCAATTAGTGCATAACAGATATTATCGAATAGCTCCGTTAATTTGCCTTTTCGTGATGTTTTTGCTTCAAGTATGATACAGGGATGGCATGAAATTGTAGTTTACACGTAATGTTTTTTTAAAATCCAACGATATTGTTGCAGTTGATATGTTGTAACATACATTTGTAGATTTTGTTTTTGCTTAGTTGTTGTGTATATTTGAGGATTAAGTTCGTCTTTTACACCAAAGTTACTTTTGTGAGTATTTTAGAAAGTCATTAAATATTTTGTTAGTATTTCCTATGTGCCTGTGAAGTTTTTCACTTACTAGTTTTGAAGCTTTGTAGGAATATGGTCAAACAGTCTGTTTATCGTGTTCTCTTCTTGGGGATCCGGTGTGGTTGACAGCTCGTGTTGCTCGACCACATGCCACATGGTTGACAACTCGTGTTGGTCGACCACATGGTTGACAGCTCATGTTGGTCGACCACATGCCACATGGTTGGCAGCTCATATTGGTCGACCACATGCCACATGGTTGACAGCTCGTGTTGGTCGACCACATGCCACATGGTTGACAGTTCGTGTTGGTTGACCACATACCACATGGTTGACAGCTTGTGTTAATCGATGACATGCCACATGGTTGACAGCTTGTGTTGGTCGACGACATGCCACATGGTTGACAGCTAGTGTTGGTCGACGACATGCCACATGGTTGACAGCTCGTGTTGGTTTACCACACGCCACATGGTTGTCAGCTCGTATTGGTCGACCACACGCCACATGGTTGTCAGCTCGTGTTGGTCGACCACATGCCACATGGTTGACAGTTTGTGTTGATTGACCACATGCCACATGGTCACGAGTGAGAAGGTATTTCTCAGCAATGGAACTCAATGGATCTCTGGTCAGTAGGTCACACTTGAAGACCCGGAAATATACCGACAGCTAGTGAATACAGAAACGCACTGCGACGGCGCAGGCCTCCATGTCTGATCTGAATTGATCTTAGTATTTTCCAACTGTCAATTTATTTTTTGTCTAATTCTTCGATAATTCATTCGACACCTGATATAACTTGCGACGAACAATCTTTCGCAACATTTCCTATTTCTAACATTTCCAGGTATTGTGGTGCCTTCGCGCTCCTGTTTTATTTTTTCTTCTCAATTTATCCTCTGTTACTTTCTCATCTATTTCTTTTATTCATTAAAAACTAATATATCACCTCGGCATGGAACAGAAGAATCTATTTCCTACAAGAAATTTTGCAGCTAAACATGACGACGGCCTCTTAACGAATTAACTCGTATCTTTAGCTTTTAAGCGTTTCTTTAAAATTCTGGATTCTTATATTTTTTAATTTGAAATTTTTATATTGTTTTATCTCCTGTATTAATCAGGATTCCTTCTTGCAACGACGTCTTTTAATTGTAGAATTCATTAAGAATTCGGCGTTATTTTTGTTTTCTTTTCCATGTTTTTTTTTTATTAAATATATCTTTTGTTATTTCTGATTTTCTATCGAATATTCTGGAATTAGTAAATCTGTTGGAAGATATCAGTCTTGTGGAGTAAAATTTTATTATCTTTCTAGAAAATTAGACAAAAGTGTATCATCATTATCATCGAAATTATCCTCCTCCTTGTCATCGTCGTTGTCCTTCTCCTCCTCCTCCTCATCATCATCATCATGATCATTATCGAAATTGTCCTCCTCCTTGTCGTTGTCGTCGTCGTCCTATTCCTCCTCCGTCTCCTCGTCATCATCATCATCGAAATTATCCTCATCTTTATCGTCATCGTCATTGTTGCCCCCTCCTCCTCATCATTATCGAAATAATTCTTCTTGTCGTCGTCGTCGTCCTCATCCTCATCGAAATTAACCTCTTCTTTGTCGTCGTCGACATTGTTGCCTTCCTCCTCCTCCTCCACCACCTCATCATCATCATCATCATCGAAATCAGCCTCCTCCTTGTTGTCGTCGTCGTCTTCATCGTTGTCCTCCTCATCATCATTTTCATCATCAACATTAGCACCATCTTAATCTTTATTTTCATCAATCACAATCATTAGACATCACCATCACCCTCATACATATCCTTCACCCCTTCTCCTCCTCCTCCCAACCTCCTCGTCCTCCTCCTTTCCCTTTCTTCTTTTTCTTCTCCTCCTCATCCTCATTTTCATCAATCATCACCATCATCACCGCCACCATCATCATCACCACCAC
>NC_043000.1:116097878-116115378 GCF_006345805.1 Octopus sinensis
AAGTCTTTCAGTTCAGGATTTGGGCACCAAGGCCCATTCGAGCAGAGAGAGAGTTATTGTTTCGGAGACAAATATCCGGGTGTGGGTGGTTTGTCCGGTACTGTTTGAAGGAATTTGTCCAAAGACTTCTTGAATTTTGTGTGGTCAGTTTCTTTTTTGACGTGTCCTGGTGTAATGTTGAAGAGAGCGGGTCCAATGAGGTGAAATAGTTGTGCCGTATTGTCGTTATGTGATGCGATTTAGATTTTGTTGTGGACGGATGGCACGTGGTCCAAGCCTGGATGCATTTGAAGGTGATGCCAACATCATTCGGACAGTGCTGATGGAATATTTTCCACATCATACAGATAATGTAGCGTTCACGGCGTCGTTGGAGTGAATACAATTCAGCTTCTCTAGTCTACCCAGTAGTCAAGGTCTGACATGCCATCTATCTTTTTTGTGATTGACCTTTGGGGAGCTTCAATTCTCATAATATTTGTTGTGTGTAGGGAGACCACAGTGGACAGCAGTATTCAAGGTGGGGTCGGGCAAAAGTGGAGAAGAGAAGGATAATAGCGTGGGAATCTCTCGACTGGAAGGTTCTGAGAATCCAGGAACACATTCTGCGGGCCATGTCAACTTGCTGCTTATATGTGTAGCCCAGCTTATGTTGTTGTCACTGTTACTCCCAGTCTCTGATGTTGTTGGATGCCATGAGAATTCTCCAGAAGGAAGAGAGTATGGGGTTTCAGAGCGTCCTCCCTTCCAAAGTGGATCAGTTCGAATTTATCTTCATTTAGCAACATGTTATTCTTTTCCGCCATTGGACAACATCCAGTAGGTCTGACTGAAGGTTTATTCGGTCATCCACGCCATTGATGACTTCTGGAGCTTGGAATCATCAGCGAAGGTTCTGATGTTGCGGTTTGATGGTGTCAGTATATCATTTATGTAGATGATGAAGAGAAGTGGGCCCAACACAGTGCCTTGTGGGACACCACTGCTGACTTTGGCTGGGCTGGATTTGACTCCTTCGACTACAACATGTTGGGTTCTGTTAGAGAGGAAGCACTTGATCCATTGCAGCAGCTTTCCAGTGACACCAATATTGGACAGCTTTTCTCAGAAGGATCTTATGATCAACCCTGTCAAAGGCTTGCTGAAATCAAGGTAGATGACATCAGTGTGGGAACCCTCTCCCAAGGCTCTCAAAATGTCATCAAAATGATGCAGTAGCTGCGTCAGGCAATCTCTCCCATTACGGAATCCATGTGGTTGGGGTCAGCATATTATGACTCTCAAGGAAGTGAGTCATACGCGATATCAGCACCTCTCAAATACCTTGATGATATGAGAGGTGAGTGAGATTGGACGGTAATTCACGGCAAGCGATTTGTTTCCTTTTTTTGAAAACTGGGACAACAGACTGGGATAGAGGTCTTCTGGGTAATATCCAGCATCCAATGAGTTCCGCCACAGATTGGCTAGAGGGGGGGCAAGTTGGTTTTGACACATCTTCAAGACACAAGCAGGGAACCTATCGGGACCTACTGCTGAATTATGCTTCATTTCCTTTATTGCTGCTAAGACATCAGAGCGCCAAATGTTATGTCCGATAAAGTGTATTGGGGAGTAACATCACTGATACAGCCCAGATCAGTCATATCAGGATTGCTGAAAACAGAGCAATATTGTTTCTGCAATATTTCTCCCATGGTTTTGGCATTGTCTTGAAGAGTACCATTTTCATCAATTAGAGGGCCAACAGTTAGAACCAGTGACTCTGTGTTTTTTTGCAAATGAAAAGAACACTTTGGGATTGAGTTTGATCTTCTCAATGGCCCAGGGCCTCTTCAGCTCTTCGCTGACTATTGATGATAGACATCATGTTGTTGGAGTTTATGTTTTTTAATCTCTAGCGACGAGATGGCAGTCAGGTTGGTGTTGTGTTGCTGTTGACAGTATTTCAGCATGTTGATCTTTTTGTGATTCTTTTAATTTTCCTTATGAGAGATTTTCTATTTCTAGGGATTCGACACTTAGATTTGTTTGCAGATCTTAATGGGGTGTGTCTTGCACATATGTTCGTGATGGTGTCTACAATGACTGCCAGGACTTTTTGATGTTAGTGGGTGTGTATGTGTGCGTGAAGGACCAATCGACTTGTGCAAGATCATTATTGATCGCTTCCCAGTTTGTATTGTGGAAATCCATAGTGTCAAAATGGATGAGCAGGAGGGATGACATTTGTTTGCATTTTGGCCAGTGAAATCTCAGATCACAGAGAACCATGTCATGGTCGGAGAGTAGGGTTTTCTCCACTGCAATATTGTGGATAGTATCAGTGTGATTGCTGAAAAATTAAGTCTAAGACGTTTGTGACATCTCGTTGGTTCGAGTACCAGTTGGGACAAGAAGAAGTCATCCATGAAGTCAAGAGCGATTCCACTGCCTCCCTGTCAGGGGTTGAGAGAGAAGAACTGGAGGCAGACTGTTTGTAGACCAGTCAACCCCGGGAAGGTTGAATCTCCCATCATTAAAATGTTGTCATGTTGACACTGCTGAATGAACACTTTATGCTGTTGAGGCATTTCCTTGAAGCATGGTAGGGGGCGTTGTTTGGGGGTGGTCTGTAGAGCCCAACTACTGTTAAGTTGTTGGTTTGACTGAATACAGCGACTGCTTCGCAGTATCCATTCGAAAATATGTTCATGGCTTTGTTGAGAATGAATCATGGACATAAATGGCAGTCCCACCCTTTCTTCTGCCAACACGATCAGCACGAATGGTTTTGAAATTTTTAACTTTCACCTCGGCTTCCGAGTGGAGGTCACTAAGATGGGTTTCAGTGAGGACGAAGAAAGGGATGTGGTTTGGATGGGCCTCGACCCAGTCCTCCAGGAATCTTATCTTCCATTTTTGTGTATTGGTGGAAGGGCTGATGCCTTGGGCATTAAGCAGAAATGTTGAGGCGAGAGTGGATGGTTTTAATTGTTTTGGTGATTTGTTTATTTGATTGCTTTTTAATGGCATGTGTAGTGGGGTAATAGTGGTGGATGGCGGTGGGTGATAGCTCGGATGTTTTTTCCTCCAGTTCTTTTGCTAGATTCATTATAGCTAAAAAAGAGGAAGAAGAGGTGGTTTCCTGTCTAGGAACCGCAGGTGACTGTGCCGCGGCTATTTTTATGTGGGGAGTGGTTATCTTTAAATGTCCGACGAGTCCCGGGAGATGGGTAAAGGGGAATCCTGTGCAAGCACAATCTGTCTCGCTGGGAATAGCGGCAGATTTGGGATTCCTTGTTTGAGATATTGGTGGTTGTGGTGATTTTGTATTATGGTGGTTGCTGTTGTAGTTTGTGGGGATAGAGCGTTTTGTTCCAGGTAAATGGGTTGAATTTGCAGTCTCTATCAGTGCACAGTCTATGGCGAATAGAGAATATCGGCAAATGATGGGGTTTCGAGGGGTGTGTAGGTGCGTGTGTGGTGTGAGCTGTGGAATGAAAGGTGTAGATGATAGTTTGTTGAAGTTTTGGCGACTTTGTGACCTGTAGGAGGTTAAATTCCTTGAGATAGCATTAGTGTAGTAGCTGTAGTGTAGTAGTAGTAGGGTAGAAGAGATGTTGACAGTGGTAATGATTGAGGAGGTCGATTCCAAGACAAAGATGTTTGTCGATATAAGTGGGAGTAGTCTAGTAGTAGTAAGCAGAGGATATGGTGTTGACAATGATGATGATTGAGCTGCTGGGGCAGTGAAAGGAAGGGGTGGTGCTTCCTGCTGTGTGACCCTGATGACTGGGGGTCAATCGTTCATTTAGCAAATCGGCCATTGTAGATGAATCAAGGAGTGGTTCATCCTGTTGTTGTTGTTGAGGTTGTTGTTGTTGCCTCTGAGGTTGTTGCTGCTGAAGTTGTTGTTGTTGCTGTAGCTGTGTTGTTGTTGTTGCCGCTGAGGTTGTTGTTGTTGAGGTTGTTGTGTTGTTGTTGCGCCGGTGATGCGTTCGAAGAGAAAAACACATCTCAGTTTATCGAAGTGTTTATTTATTAATTTAAAGAACTTCGATTTGTTTAATTTATTTTGGATCTGCTGTTCAGATCGAGTTTGAAAATGGTGTGAACTGTTCGTTGGCAATTTCGTTCAGACACGAAGCACCTATGCTCTCTGTTCGGTAAGGCCATGCATGTGTTGATAAGAACGTCGACTTCATTATCAGACCAGTTTTGTTGGATTTTGGTGGCTGGTAGCCATTCTGGTTGATATGTTTTATTAAATTTGATTTTGTTCGTTCGTTTTGTTGATTACTTTTAATAATTATTATTTATTTTATTTTTTAAGGAGAAGTATAAGTATGTAGAATTGATTGTACAGAATGTTGTTGTAATACTGAGAAGTTTGTATTTGAATTATGAGCTTGTAGTTATTTTATCTTTCTTTTCTTTTCTTTTTTTTTTTTCCTCTTTTTTCTAATTTTTAATGTGTGGGTGATCCTTTAGTTATCAGAAGGTGTTGAAAATATTGGTCGTTTGAAAATTATGAAAATAGTTTGTGGTTAAGAAAAGTTTACTCACGAGTGGGAAAAAAGCGTGGTTTCAAATATACAGGAATATATGTGATGGTCAATTACGACCGAATGTAGCTGTGAAGCTTGCTGCTGACCGGGCGCAGAGAGGAGTAAAAAACACGTCTTATCGTCTCAGCTTACAATTATATATATCTTATCGTCTCAGCTTACAATTATATAGCTTACAATTATATAATAGATATATATATATATATATATATAGATATATAGTATGTATGTATATATTATATATATGTATGTATGTATATATATATAGTATGTATGTATATATATATATGTATGTAATATATATATGTACGTATGTATATATGTATGTTATGTATATATATATATGTATGTATATAATATATGTACGTAGTATATATGTATGTATGTATATATATATATATATGTATGTATGTATGTATATATATATATATATATATATATATGTACGTATGTATATATGTATGTATGTATATATATATATATATGTACGTATGTATATATGTATGTATGTATATATATATATATATGTACGTAGTATGTATATATGTATGTATGTATATATATATATATATATGTACGTATGTATATATGTATGTATGTATATATATATATATATATGTACGTATGTATATATGTATGTATATATAAATGTACGTATGTATATATGTATGTATGTATTTATGTATATATGTATGTATATATAAATGTACGTATGTATATATGTATGTATTTATGTATATATGTGTGAATGTATGTATATATGTATATATGTTTGGGAGTAACTGTGGACAACAACATAAGCTGGGCTACACATATAAGCAGCAAAGTTGACATGGCCCGCCGAATGTGTTCCTGGATTCTCAGAACCTTCCAGTCGAGAGATTCCCATACCATTATCCTTCTCTTCTCCAATTTTGCCCGACCTCACTTTGATTACTGCTGTCCACTGTGGTCTCCCTACACAAAACGGAATATTATGAAAGTTGAAGCTCCCCAAAGGTCAATCACGAAAAAGATAGATGGCATGTCAGACCTCGACTACTGGGGTCGACTGGAAAAGCTGAAACTGTATTCACTCCAACGGCGCCGTGAACGCTACATTATCTGTATGATGTGGAAAATATTCCATCAGCACTGTCCAAATGATGTTGGTATCACCTTCAAAATACATCCAAGACTTGGACCCCGTGCCATTCGTCCACAGCAAAAATCTAAATCGCATCTCATAACAACAATACGGCACAATTATTTCACCTCAATTGGACCCGCTCTCTTCAACATTACACCAGGACACGTCAAAACAGAAACTAACCACACAAAATTCAAGAAGTCTTTGGACAAATTCCTTCAAACAGTCCCGGACAAACCACATATGTATATGTCAAGTCCTCCTTAAAGGCCTGTGATATGCAGGACACTGACTGGGACAGCAATGCTTGTCATCGCCACAGATGGAGGATTCAGGTTAAGGAGGGGGACGGCACTTTTGAGAGAGCACGTATTCGACATGTAGAATTTAAGCGTGCTGCTCGAAAGCGCATGGCTAGAGGAGTGAATGGGGAAAGCTTGGTTTGCAATGCTTGCAGTCATATATGCTGGTCAAGAGCAGGGTCATTAGCGACCAATGGAGACGCAGATGCAAAATATATGTTAGTCCTAACAGTCACAATGTTCCTAAAGGTCAGCAATTGTCTTCCTCGGTTACGAGTGGACGGCCATCATTATGTATGTATGATGTATGTATGTATGTATGTATGTATGTATGTATGTAGATAGGTAGGTATGCATGCGTGCATAAGGGTACTCTGAAATGTTCAAAGGCTACCTGTGAAGGACTAATGCTAGAGCTGTAAATTTACATCCATTGATTTCAAGTAACTTTATGAACAACTGCGTTGTTCCTTTCCAGGTAAATTGACATCTGACTCTTAAAAGATTTCCAAAGTAATTAGTAGCGACTTCTCTTGATAATGGACAAAATTTGGCATCGTTGTGCTATCAAGTGCCGGCAGAAAAAGGCTTTACCACCCTGCGACATTCATGACGACTTGGTTAATATATTCTTTTCTACTCTAGATACAAGGCTCGAAAATTTTAGGGAAGGTGCAGTCGATTAGATCGACCCCAGTACACAACTGGTACTTAATTTATCGATCCTGAAATGATGAAAGGGGAAGTCGACCTCGGGGGAATTTGAACTCAGAACGTAACGGCAGACGAAATACCTATTTCTTTACGACCCACAAGAGGCTAAACACAGAGAGGACAAACAAGGACAGACAAACGGATTAAGTCTATTATATCGACCCCAGTGCGTAACTGGTTGCTTATTTAATCGACCCCGAAAGGATGAAAGGCTAAGTAAACCATATATTATATATATAATATAGATATATATATATATAATATATATGATATATATTTACTCATATAGGTATGTATATATATAAATATATACTACATAAATATTACTATTATAAACAAACCCGAAAGGCTTTGCGACGTACAGAGATAAAGCTACTATGGAAGGCTTATAGTATAATAACCGTATATAATATATATCATTATGATATTTATTCTCAGATTTGTAAAGACAATTTTTAAATATAATCAAATGACCGAAAAATGATGAGCTAACCTCAGGCTGAATCGAACTTACAAATCGACGCTTACATGCCTACTTGCGAGTCTGATTGGCCAAACGCTCACCCATAAAATTCGGTCATATAAGTATATATATATGTGTGTGTGTGTGTGTGCGTGTTGTATACATACATATTGTGTCTCTATACCTGTGTACTTTGTTACTCTAATGACTTTTAGCTTAACCAAATTTAATTTAAATGAACATATTAATTAATTAATTTTTTGTCTTTATTTGCTTTCACTCTTTCAAGTAGTGAATTTTTAGAAAAATTTCGAAACGTGTTTGAATTATTGCATTTGAAATAGAAAAACCTTCTCTCGAAGTGTGAAAACTCTCTTCATTAAATCCACTTCTATCTGGATTTATAGCGTGCTCTTATAAAACTTTTCGCATTAAATCGATTTGAATAGGGAAACAAAGCCACTCACTGTCACTTTAGAAAATAAAACTGTTTGTCTAACAATATTTTTTTCAGGTAAATGGTTATTAGTTTTAAACGTATAAATAACTCTGCTTTAAACTGATTAATGGGACCCATTTTTGTATGAAAGGCATGTGACGTTTGGCGGTGTGATTTAGGTCCGAAAAAAAAAGGCGATGTGGTAAAATGCAAAAGAATTTCCTTTCAATTGGACTACGCATGAAATTTGAATATAACAGCTATTTCACAAAATGGTTTAGAATCACATACTGCCTAGGTTCCCTGGAAACATATCACACGCTCATATTACGTCAAACACGGTATGATGTATGATAAATAATTATATATTTGAGGTTATACACTCATATCCTACAAAAACAAAAGCACCTGAATATTTAACAAGTAATATGTTGAAATACTACAATAGTAATGCTTCGTTTAAAATATGAAATCTGCGTTCGTAAAAAACACCAATATGTGTTTTTCTCTCACCACATGACAGATGTATTAAGTGAAAACTTTTTCGATATACCAGAAACACATAGACACATCTGTCTATCAGATCTGTGTTTATAGTATTTTATCGTGGAATGAAAGCTTTGAAACATCCTTAGAACTGCTGGGATATTGGTGTCTGTTGGTCATAAACGAGTTGGTAAATTTGTATAGTAATCACTGCGGTGTTGTTGTTGTTGTTACTACTACTACTACTACTACTACTACTCGTTTCTGAAGAAAAGACATTTTTTTCCTGTTTTCTTCAAGCAAGAGATATGTATATTTACAAATCTGCATCACATTCTTTACCCTTACTAACATTATTAAAGACACCCTCAGACAAGAGACGCCCTTGTATAGTCGAGGCTCGTTGTATAATTTTGTAATATTTTCTGAAACGTTATGGTGGCAGAAACGTTAGCAGGTCGGGCGAAATGCTTAGCGATATTTCGTCTCTCTTTACATTCTGGGTTCAAATTCTGCCGAGGTCGACTTTGCCTTTCATCCTTTCGGGGTGGATAAATTAAGTAACAGTTGCGTTGTGGGATCGATTTAATCGACTGGCCCCCCTCCCCCAAATTTCGGCCCTGTGCCTAGAGTAGAAAAAAATATTTTCTGAAGCGTTATAGCGGTAAGCTGGTAGAATCGTTAGCGCGTCAGGAAAAATGCTTAACGGTATTTCTTCCGTCCGTACGTCCTTAGTTCAAACTCCGCCTACGTCGACTTTGTCTTTTATTCTTTTGGGGTGGATAAAATAATCACTAATTGAACACTGAGATTCATTGTAATCAACATAAATTCCCCCCAAATTGCTAGTTTGTGAAAAAATGTGAATTAATATTTTCTGGTGCGTACCAATGTTTATCATCGTAGTTTTTCTGTTAAGAGCTTTTCAGAAATGTGTGTGTATTTCCTTATCTTTGACAATTATGACAATGACACGTTAATTATGATTAATCCTATAAATAATTATCTACAATAATCCTTTCTACTCCAGACACAAAGCCTGAAATTGGGGTGGAGATGATAGTCGATTACATCGACTCCCGTACTCAACTGATACGTAATTTATCAACCCGGAAAGGATAAAATGCAAAGTCGACCTCGCTGGAATTTGAACTCAACAATAAGCAAAAATAATTACAGAGTCTCAGTAAATAATGAAGCCTGATCTGAAAATTGCCGTCGTTCGTCTCCTGCGAAGGCAGTATCCTCTGAGTGTTGGAGAAAATGGTGCGTTATATCTATCCTCTCATTTTACGATTTGACTTCAAATTCTGCCAAGCTCAACTCTGCTTTGTATTCTTTGAAGGTCGTCATAATAAAGTATAAGTTAAGAACTGGGTAAACAGAATCGACTAACTTTCTTCTTACTTATTTCCTAGATTTAATCCTAATTCAGAAAGAATTTCAAAAAATTGTTTGAGAGTCGGAAAGAATGTTTCATGGTATTTTTTCCGGTTCTTTACATCTTGCATTCAAATGTCGCCGTGGTTAACTTTGCTTTTCAGTCTTTTTGGGTTCGAAGGCGGAGAGCTGGCAGAAACGTTAGCACGACGGTCGAAATGCTTAGCGATATTTTGTCTGCCGTTACGTTCTGAGTTCAAATTCTGCCGAGGTCCACTTTGCCTTTCATCCTATCGGGATCGATAAATCAAGTACCAGTTGTGTACTGGCGTCGATTTAATCGACTGCCCCCCTAAAAAATTCCAGGCCTTGTGCCTAGAAAAGAATGTTTTGGGGTTTAATGACATAATGTACCAGTCTAATACTGAAGCCAATTCAACCGTATGAAAAACATTGCGCTCCCCCTGCCGGAGCCTAGTGGAGCTTTAGGTGTTTTCGCTCAATAAGCACTCACAACACCCAGTCTGAGAATCGAAACCGCGATCCAACGACCACGAGTCCGCTGCCCTCGCCACTGGGCCATTGCATCTCCACGAATCATTAGTATATATTGATAGATTATAGCACATCGATCTTCCAACACGTTTTCTAAAAGATTTTAAAAAATTTCGTCGTATGTTCAATATATCGAAATGGAAAAAAATAGCAAAACAACAACATAAAAAAAACACAACAAAAAAACAAAAAAAGGAAACTAATATTTCTCAGATCTCAAAGAAACAATATATAAACACAACTGGCAAGATAATCAATGATGTTTTTGCTCTCATACATCAAAAAGCATTTTATGTGGAATATATTATGGCGGCAGTACAGAATCATAAAATTTATTCCAGTCGTTTAGCTTTTACATTACATATTACGAGATAATTTGCATATCCTGTTTTACGCTTATTTTATTACATACAGTGCAGCTCGGAGTTAATTTCTCTGTGAAATGATGTGCATTAACTACTACAACTCTTGGCATATATATTCCCAGATTACAATTTATTTTGATGAGAATTTTGCAATTAATTTTAGGCATTGCTTTGCATCATCCTTTGTGACAATGGTTTATTGTTCTATCGTAAATCCAAATCGCATAATCTAGCACAATATTTCTTTATATAATATTTCTTTATATAATATATATATATATATATATATATATATATATATAAGTACAGCGTACATTTAAACAGATAAGAGGTAACCATAATAGGATACCTGGCATGCTAGAAGCAATAGCCAAAATTCAAACCACTATTAAGGATAAATTTGGAAGGGAATGAAAAATAAAAAACATTTACTATCATTTACATTTATATTTTTCATTCCCTTCGAAATTTATCTCCAAAAGTGGTTTGTATTTTGGCTATTCCTTCTAGCGTGCCAGCTATCCTATGATGGTTATCTCTTACGTATTTCAATGTTCACTGTATTTATATGAATAGTATATAGACTATTGAGTAGTTTTTCTACACGCTAGGCCACTGGTAATAAACATTTCTAAACTTTTTTCTTACCCTGATATAATTAATTATATATATATATATATATATATAATATATATATATATATATATATACACTCTCGGAGTGGTTGGCGTTACGAAGGGCATCCAGCTATAGAAGCTCTGCCAAATTATATTATGCAACAGGAGGTTCTGATGTAAATGAGATTGTAATATATAATTTCATATATGTATAGACGCCAGGAATTGGAATCGCACCAATTCATAATGAAGTGTAACTGGTTATAAGAAATCCATACAAGATGTGGTTCTATTAATAACGATTTTAACAACGTTTATTTCGAAAGACATAAAAACGATTTACTTCTAAACTAATAAGTAGCTTCCCAGTGATATATAGAGTGATAATTCAAATGAAACTCACCAATGCTATAGAGGATCAATGTGTGCTCCCGAAGTTATTAATAACAAATGGCGTAACTGATTTATAAGTGGATAGGATATACATGCTTACGTAGCAACTTATAAATTTGTAGTTAAGGATTAGTAGAATCGTGTGGCTATCACAGCAAGCTCTTCTAACGGACTCAGCTAACAAACCACACAGTAATCTAATAGAGAGGAGTATAATGCAGAGTTCCATGCAAATTAGATCCAGAAGATCCGATGGCTGAAATTATTTCTTGAGGAATAAATAAGCCATGTAATGTTAGGAGGTATCAGCGGTGAAGATATTTATTTGATCCCTTTTAAACGGTTGACGTACACAATGTACATGTTTTAAACAGGTCGACGTAATTATACGCTGCCTGACTTAGAACCTGTCGCCTGAGTCAGTACCGGTCCACCTGCCAACTGACTGGCCGATTAGATGCTTCATGTAAATATTTATAAACCAGATAGATTTGTCGTTTGTCTCCGGCTCTGTCAACTCCGCCGTCGCATCCTGTTTTGTTGAATATAAGGTCGTTGCCCCCTACCACTCTAACTCCGTCAACTTCGCCGTCGAGTTTAGAGTCGCCGCGCCAAGCTAGACCAAGCTCCCCTTTCTCACCAGGTGTTTCTTCCGGTCCGAACTACGACACAGAGAATGAGTATTTTCCTAGTTCAGAATCAGATGATTCCGATAGCGATGATGATATTCCGGGGAATCAAAGGGACAGGTGGGTAGTAGAGAATAGCCCTGGACAACAGAATCTCGGGTGGCGAGCGAGAGACAATTTCGTCCGACGGCATGAGTTTAGTGGTATGCCTGGTAGGCCGGAAACGATGTCACTTGGTTGATTATTTTTCACGCTTTTTCGAAATCTTTATTTCAACTCAGGCGAGAACCAGGAAAACAGGCTGCACAAAATACGATTTATCGTTGACGAAATGGCTGAAAATTTTAGCACGGTGTTTGTCCTCACACAAGGCTTTCGTACGGACGAAAATTTGTGGAAATTCGAGGGAAGGCTCCGATTCAAACAATACAACCCGACCAAACGTCCCCGCTTTGGAGTCAAGGCCTACAATGTATGCTAGTCAACTGGTAGATCCCGTGGCTATATGTGGAATTACAAAATCTACAATGGTGAGGACAGATTGGATCTTCTAGCGTCTACACCAGCATCAACTGATGATATGTTGTTGCTGAATGAAAACTTGTTTGACAAAGGCTTCAATATTTATATTGACAACTGGTTTTCCAGTTGAGACCACTTCCTGAAGCTGCAGGCGAGGAAGACTAATGCCTGTGGGACTGTGAAGACGCACAAGGAAAACACAAGATAAAACTTCGAAAGGGGGAAATAGCGGACCGAATACTTTCTCCTTCTAGTGTGGCGTGACAAGGAAAAAGATTTACATGCTATCCACAATGCATTCTGCAAGCATGAAGGACACTAGGAAACAAGATGCGGACGGTAATGCCATAATGAAGCCGAGTGTAATTGTTTTATACAATGAAGGGATAGGTGGGTTCGATCGCTCACATGAGCTGGCGACGGCACACAAATGGGTGACAAAATTTGTGAAATGGTACAAACATTATTTTTTTTGTATATAATTGACATGTGTGTCGCGAATTTACATTTGCTTTGGCAGATGCTTGGCGGGGTGGGGGATGGATTGACGTTGAGGAATCTATTGTTCCGTGAAATGAAAGCAGCATCAGACCTGCCAAAGTACAAAACGCGTGAATGTCCCCACGCCGGACTCTCTCTCGCCGCATGGTGAAGGGATGCGGACATTCTCCACGACTGTTTACCCCCACCGCCAAGAAGACAAATGCTTAAAAAAGATGCACAGTATGTAAAGAAATAGGGATGCATAATAAAACTAGATGCCATTGTTCGCAATGTGATATGCGGAAAAGGAAAGAAAGAGTGGTTGTTTTACGTTTCGATCATAGCTCCTCTTCGGAAACAGGAGCTATAGGAAAGTCCAAAATGAAAAGGAGAAGGAGGGAAATAATTGCCAACATTGCACGTGTAGTTAGATTTTTGAAATATATGGGCGTGTATATGTGTCTGTGTTTGTCTTCGTTGACCCCTTGATAACCTATGTTGGTTTGCTTGCAGTTTGGCCCCGATAAAACGAGAGCAATACAATAAGTATTAGACTTTAAAATAATAATTACCAGCGGGCGATTTGTTGGACTAAAACCCTTCAAGATAACGCTTCAGCACAATTGCATTCCAATGACTGAAACACGCAAATGATTAAAGATAGTAAAGAGGCTACGTGTACTATACCAAATGCACAGATACTAAGTCTGTGAATAATTACACATTTACAAGTAAATGAAGCCGAAGTTACTACAATCACAGCCACAAAATAAGCTATAATAGTATATCATTATTATCCGCGTTACGGTCTACAATGCAGTTATTACCAATACGCGCAGAGCTTCTACAAGTTCTTAAAACCATCGTTATCTAAGAGCACTGCGTTTATCATCTAAATAATCTAAATAATCATTATAGACAAATTAACCCTGTCAGCATCAATCATAAACTTGTGAATAACCATCAGTGTTAACACGTCCAGATTATCACTGCTAACGTCAGTAATAACAAATAAAATCTAATTAACCAGTTTTTCTCAACTCAGCTGATATTTTATAGTCAATTATGGAATGAATCTTTAGTATATTTTTGTTGTAGTGGTTGTTATTATTTAGCTAAACGAAAACGACGAACTGACAGACACGTTAATGCATGGGACAAAATGCGCAGCGCCATTTCTTCTGGCGATTATATTCGGAGTTCAAATGGCGACGACGCCAAATTTGCCGTTCATTCTTCGGTATTGATAAAATAGATTACTAGTCATGTACTGGGGATCAATGTAATCGAGTTTTCCCCTCTCTCTGAAATTGCTGGCCGTGTGCTAAAAGTTCGGAAAAGCTATTTAGCGAAAGGATTATAGGCTAGCATTATAGTGTCAAACAAAATACCATGCGGGGTTCAGCTGCATAACTTTATCTTCGGAGTTCAAGTCCCACCAAGGGGAACTTTCCCATTCGTATAACCAGGATCAATAAAGTGATGTATTAGTGAAGTACTTGAGTCGATTTAATTTCCTATCGCTTTCTTCCAGGTCTGTGGATTTGCACATTTTTTGAAACGCTTCCTTAATATATTGGCGTCAGATTTTGGCACAAGGCTTGTCATTCCGAAGAAAGAGGCAAATCGATTTATATCGATTCCAGTGATCAACTGGTACGTATTTCATCGACCGTGAAAGATTGAAAGCAAAGTTTACTTCAGCGAAATTCGAACTCAGGAGGTGACGATGCCCAAAATGCCGCTACGCATTATATATATATCACGTGGTCCCGCGACCGACCAGACCATCCTGATGTTGTTACAGATCGCTGGTCACAATACGTTTTGTACCGTTTCAGTCATCAAATGACGCCACCGCGCTGAATAGGTGAGCAGGCCAACGTACCCGATCCATGATCGAAAGGGGGACTTGAGCAACGTGAAGTGAAGTGATTTGCTCAAGATCACAACGCGCCGCCCGGTCTAGCGATCGTGAGTGCGTGAAGGCACGTGGCCTAGTGGTTAGGCTCTCATATATACTGGGGTGAAGGCGCATGGCCTAGTGGTTAGGCTCTCGCACTCACGATCGCTAGACAGGGCGGCGCGTTGTGATCTTGAGCAAAATACTTCACTTCACGTTGCTCAAGTCCCCTTTTCGATCAGGGATCGGGTACGTTGGTCTGCTCACCTATATATATATATATATATATATATATATATATATATATATAGGCACTGGAGAGGCTGTATGGTAAGTAGCTTGCTTACCAGCTACATGGTTCCGGGTTCATACCCACTGCGTGACACCTAGGGCAATTGTCTTCAACTATATCCTCGGGCCGACCAAAGCCTTGTGAGTGGTTTTGGTAGATGGAAACTGAAAAGAAGACTGTCGTACATATGTATATAAGTGTGTATGTGTTTGTGTGTCTGTGTTTGTTCCCCTCACTTAGCGGTTCGGCAAAAGGGACTGATAGAGTAAGTACTAGGCTTCCAAAGAATAAGTCCTGGGGTTGAGTTGCTCGTCCAAAGACGGTGCTCCAGCATGGACGCAGTCAAATGACTGAAACAATTAAACGAGTAAAAGAGTATACTAAGCTTTATTTAGCTGATGAGACTAAACGCTTATCTTCAGCATGAACTGGAACGTTAAGAGCTTTCTGGAATATTTTAGAGAGGAACAATTTTGTAATGCCGTTTTACTTAAGGACGTTGGTTTTCTTTGTATGCTTTGTTACTAGAATAACAAGATGGCTTGCTCTAATACAGAAACGTGTAGAAGTGGTGGCAACAATAGTAATCGTATATTATTATAAACGCACAATTCTCAAAGCAAGAACAAACAGAAACACATTATTTACTGTCAGTAACAAAAGAGAATGAAAACGAAGTTAATTGCGCAACAGAACGTAAATAATTGACAAGGACAAAAAATAATGCTGTGTTTTTTGACGGAAAACAATTATATTACGTTTCCCGTAATAAATAAGAAGAACCAAATACATCAGATATACACTATTCGCCAAATGGAGAGCGCAAAGAAAAAATAGAAGTTTCCCATTGATCAATGCGGCTAACAAGAAATCGAGTTCGCTGATATAGGCGCAGGAGTGGCTGTGTGGTAAGTAGCTTGCTAACCAACCACATGGTTCCGGGTTCAGTCCCACTGCGTGGCATCTTGGGCAAGTGTCTTCTGCTATAGCCCCGGGCCGACCAATGCCTTGTGAGTGGATTTGGTAGACGGAAACTGAAAGAAGCCTGTCGGATATATGTATATATATATATATATATATAATATATATATATATATATAATATATATATATATATATATATATATAATATATATATATATAATATACATATATATATATATATACATATATATATATATATATATACATATATATACATATATATACTATATATATATACAATATATATATATTATATAATATATATATATATATATATATATTATATATATATATATATATATATATATATAATATATATAGGCGCAGGAGTGGCTGTGTGGTAAGTAGCTTGCTAACCAACCACATGGTTCCGGGTTCAGTCCCACTGCGTGGCATCTTGGGCAAGTGTCTTCTGCTATAGCCCCGGGCCGACCAATGCCTTGTGAGTGGATTTGGTAGACGGAAACTGAAAGAAGCCTGTCGTATATATGTATATATATATATATATATGTATGTATGTGTGTGTATGTTTGTGCGTCTGTGATTGTCCCCCAACATCGCTTTACAACAGATGCTGGTGTGTTTACGTCCCCGTCACTCAGCGGTTCGGCAAAAGAGACCGATAGAATAAGTACTGGGCTTACAAAGAATAAGTTCCGGGGTCGATTTGCTCGACTAAAGGCAGGGCTCCAGCATGGCCGCAGTCAAATGACTGAAACAAGTAAAAGAGTAAAAGAGTAAGAGTATATATTTCAACTGGTCCAGAAAGATGTTCAGCAGAAGTTTTGTGATCGAGAAAAGACATTGTCTAAGCAGGATTTTATTATTATTATTATTATTTTTTTTTGTATTCTCCATGAACGCAAGAAGAGCGAAGTTACGTATCGATGATTCTTTTTGTTATTCAAACAAAAATTACGGTCTTATCTGATTGATGAGAAGGACAATATCTCATCACTTGTTCGTGGAGTCCAGCCCCAACAAGTGTGAAAAGGAAAGGAACCTTCCTCCTCCTCTTCCTTATTACTATTATTATTATTATTATTATTATTATTATTAAGGCGGTGAGCTGGCAGAATCTTTAGTGCATCGAGCGAAATGCTGAGCGGCAGTTCGTCTGTTGCTAAGTTCTGAGTTCAAATCTCACCGAGGTCGACTTGACTTTCATCTTTTCAGAGTCGATAAATTAAATACCAGTTGTGTACCAGGGTCGATAAAATCGACTTACCCCACCCTCAAATTTCAGGCCTTGTGCCTATATTAGAAAGGATTATTATTAATCTGTTGTTAAGAGA
>NC_043000.1:116117878-116140609 GCF_006345805.1 Octopus sinensis
GCGGTTTTAATACCCAAATGGTGTAGTATCTCTCCCAGTATAGGTGTTTATACACACGCACACACACGCATGTATATATGTATATACCTATGTATGTATGTATGTATCTGTAACTATGTATGTATGTATCTGTCTATCTATCTGTGTATATATATATATATATATATATATATATATATATATATATATATATATATATATATATATATATATATATATAATATATATATATATATCTAATATAGGATAAAATTTAAAAAATAAATTATCAGTGGCCAGCATATTAAAAAATACCTTTAAGGTGAAAATTATAAACAACTCTTTCTAATACCAAATTTGGGACTTGAGTTGCCACAACATCCTGTATTCTTTTACTCTTTTATTTGTTTCAGTCATTTGACTGCGACCATATTAGAGCAAAAGAGAAAAAAATCCTATGCCAAATATGCCGAGAAATAGACTTCAAATCATCAATAACCACATATAATTCATCACTAAAAGCACGCGTCTCGAAGCAAGCTGACAAATTTCTAGGGGTGGGCATACCTCTGTGAGACACTGTGTGTGCGTGTGTATCTGTGTCTGTCTGTCTGTCTGTCTGTCTGTCTCTCTATCTGTCTGTCTGTCTCGCTGTCTCTCTGTCTCTATCTATCTATATGAATGTATATATATATGTATGCGTATATGTATATATTGGCGAATATGGGTGATATATATATATATATATATATATATATATATATATATATATATATATATATATATATATACGACGGGCTTCTTTCAGTTTCCGTCTACGAAATCCACTCTCAATGCTTTAGTCGGCCCGAGGCTATAGTATAAGACACTTGCCCAAGGTGCCACGCAGTGGGACTGAACCCGGAACCATGTGATTAGTAAGCAAGCTACTTACCACACAGCCACTCCTTAACTGGAGAATTCAGAACTATAATATGGGTCTCTAGTGTAGTGGTCAAGTGAAAGTTTGACTAACTCCTTAGAACGAAACCGACGCCACCAGCTATAGAAGTTTTAATAGAGAAACTATCAGCTTCTACAAAGTAAGTTATTGATCAGGTTTCAGTTATAAATATTCAACAAAGATTTGAAAATAGAAAAAAAGTTAAAGACAACGCTAAACTAGCATGGGCGAGTTTAGTGTCTTAAGTCTGTAATAAAATCAGAAAATGATGGTGTATATATGTACATGTACGTACGCAGATATGTAATCATGTATGGATCTTTCAATGAACATATGCTTTTGTGTGTGAACGTGTGTAGATTTATGATTATGTGTTCTATGTAACGTTATACTGCTTAGAATTACAGCTATTTTCGTACTTGTTATGAGCTGTCGCCAACAAACTATGCGAAGGGGTGCTCGGGGTAATTTTCTAATCTACAGTCTCTATATTTTTAGCAGAAATGTGTTTAAGTGTCTATACATATACGGAACTTTCTGCGTAATAATAATAATAATAATAATAGAATAATAATAATAATAATATAATAATAATAATAATAATAGAAATAATAATGATAATAATAATAGAAATAATAATAATAATAATAATAATAATAATAATAGAAATAATAATAATAATAATAATAATAATAATAACAATAATAATAATACAATAATGCTTAACACCTTGAGCATTTGCGTCAATATGTTAAATCCCAAGATTAGTCTTGTATTTTTTGGGGAAAAACATCCACGACACACAGACAGACAGACAGACAGACAGACAGACAGACACACAGACACACACACACACACACACACACACACTCACGCACTAGTTATGAAGCTATGGAGTTAATTTAACCAGTCAAAATCGATACGTCTGGAAGTGAAATTATCGAATCGCCATTCTTAGTACCTGGAGCTTTTTTTGAAACTGCAATAATGCCGTGAATGAAAGAGATGCAAATTCTGACTGGCCGGGAAATATAACTATGCAAAATACCAAGATTCTAAACAAATTCTTTGAAATTCCTCCGACTTAATATTCTTGAATATTCCATCCATTGTTACATGACGACTGACCACGAATTCTAGTGGAATAATTCGACTTGTTTCATGTTTTGTGTGTTTTGGACCACGTAGACATGGTATTCGATCGAGGTTTTTTTTTATCAAGGCTGATTCTAACGGAGTGACAAGAGATCAATTCATTACATTACGTGTACACACACGCACACGCACACACATACACACCTGCTCTCTTACACAGACGCATATATTTATATATCATTTAATAGGAATTTGAGATACCTACGAATCCAAGTTCCATGGAGACGAATCAAACTATTATCATATAAGATACATGACTCCTCTCAAATGTGCTGAATGTCACTTCGTCACGTTTGTCCATTCACTCATATATATACATGTGTGTGTGTGTGTATAATGTATTATACATTATACCCCCTCTCTATATATATGTTTTTTACTCTCCTTGCTTTTTCTGTGTCTCTTTCTGTAAAGGAGCGTAGGCTCGAAACGTAAAAGATTATTTCTATTCCTGAGCGTTATACTAATACATCTGTTTGTTTTGTACACCACCTGTCTTCGTCTTTTGTTTTTTTGGTAAACTATCCCTATATATATATATATAAATATATATACAATAAAAATGGTAAATAATTTTTCAGTGGTTTTTCATATAACCAACAATTATTTACCGGTAAAATTCCGGTATGTAAATATGACAAATTCATCGTCAGGAACTTCTGGAAAGTTCAGTATATAGTGAAAATAATTAAAGGGCGGGCAGCAGGCTGCCTCGCCGCATACCGGAGGAATTAGAAATGGCAGTCAAAGACTGTTTTTTCCATTTTCTATAAGTGGATTTTCCAAATACGACGAACCCTGCGATTCACATACGCAATCACTATATACTGAACTGCCCGCCCTTTAATTATTTTCACTATATACTGAACTTTCCAGAAGTTCCTGACGATGAATTTGTCATATTTACATACCGGAATTTTACCGGTAAATAATTGTTGGTTATATGAAAAACCACTGAAAAATTATTTACCATTTTTATTGTATTACCATGTGGACTTCTTATTCCATTGCGATCGGCCAGGCGGCTCACACGGCAGAATTTTTGGAGGGAAAATTTACGTTCTCAGTCATTACTTAGTTTTAACATATGCACACCTCCCCCCCACTATCTGATGTCGCTTGGTCAGAAGTGAGGGCTTGTGGCATTTGCTAAATCTATCGAATATGGTGTTGATAAAGGAAATCAAGCTATTTTCGTGCTTGTGATCTAGAAACATGTTCATCATTAACGGTAAGAGATTGGTTTCGTTTATTTGCTACTCCGTTTTTTGCGTATGTGAATCGCAGGGTTCGTCGTATTTGGAAAATCCACTTATAGAAAATGGAAAAAACAGTCTTTGACTGCCATTTCTAATTCCTCCGGTATGCGGCGAGGTAGCCTGCTGCCCGCCCTTTAATTATTTTCACTATAAATATATATATATATTATATATATATATATATATATATTCGTAATGAGATAAAAAACCCAAGGTAGTTTAGATTTTAAAACATTTAGACGTGAAATGCATTGTAACCAGCGATGTATAACAGTAGCAGATAGTCTGGTCGTTATCTTAGTGTATAGATACACAAGGCGGTGGACTGGTAGAATAGTTAGCCGAACAATACGTTTCGTGGCATTTCTTCCGCTTTCCGTTTTGCGTTCAAATTCCGCCGGGGTCAACTTTATCATTTGTCCTTTGGGGGCCGGTAAAATATATACCACTCAAGCAATGGGATCGATGTAATCGACTAGCCTCCGTTCCCAAAATTTCAGGCCTTGTGCCTATAGTAGAACAGAAAGTGTAAACACATAGTTCTTATTACATCTGGGCTTTGTATATAAAAATATTGCATACAATGAGGGTCTAGAACTATGAGTAGAAATCGCATAAGTACCAATGTGTATATATTTATATATGTGTGTGCGTGTGTATGGGGGTGTCATTATGGATGTATGTGTTTACCTTTATACAGAGAAAATCGTGTCACTCCGTTGGTTACGACACGAGGGCTCCAGTTGATCCCACCAACGGAACAGCCTACTCAGGAACTTAACGTGTAAGAGGCTGAGAATTCCACAGAGTCGTGTGCCCCTAATGTAGTTCTCTGGGGGAGATTCGGCTTGACACAGAGTGTGACAAGGCTGAAGAGAAAGTTTTGGCGAAAGAATACAGCAGAGCTCGCCACCACCCTCTGCTGGAGTCTCGTGGAGCTTTAGGTGTTTTGGGCCAATAAACTCTCACAACGCCCGGTCTGGGAATCGAAAACGCGATCCTGCAACCGCGAGTCCGCTGCCCTAACCACTGGGCCATTGCGCCTCCACAGAGAAAATATATGGAAGTACTTAATAAGCAAAGTTACACAAGAAGATTATGTGAGTGAATATATAGCTACAGGTATATATATGTATATATATATATATATATATATATATATATATATATATATATATATATATATATATACATATACATATGCATATACATATACACATATACATATGCATATACATATATGAAAATACATACATACATATGTGTGTGTATATATATATATATAAGAATTCTCTTAAAACACGATAAACAGAAAAACTATCATTGAACGAATATATTTATTTGTATTTATTACTAATGTAACTGAAGGCTAATATAATAATGATTATAGAAATAAAGCTATACAAGTGATAAAAATGTATTGTGAGTGCAAGAAGAACTGGCTTAGAAATAAAATATATTCTTAAGCGTCATTATGGTTCTCCGTATAGTACAGAAGTGGTTGACGAACAAAACTAAATCTGCTTTGCTGACAACCAATCAAATATACAAGTAGAATCGTAGAAGACTAACGTTAGCATAACTCACACCCATTAAAAGTGGAGATGCTCAAGAGAAGTATGGGTTGAACGGAGTACAAAAACAAGATATTTTCTCTTAATACAATATATTTATGTATGTATACGTATCGTAATTGACTATGGTGTTGAGAGATAGTTATTTTTGTCTAGACTATCGATTCCAATACTGCACGCTCCACCGAAAATGAATAAATAAATAAAAATCACACTCCCTCACAACTTCTATGCCAGCCGTTCAAGAATTTGGACCTAGAGATCTCCATTTCTAGCGACTTCGAAGGCCACCTCCCAATGGTGTCGGGCGTCAACGAAGCGCCCTCGACTACAATAAGGCGACCAAAGTTTATTTTTCCCAAGGTCTGGGCTCTCCCGCCCCTAAGCCCTAGACCATCACCTAATCACCATTACTCGTCTTGTTGCTAAGCAACAACTCCTATGCCATGTAGCCATCTGTGGAACTCGAAACCGGGACTCCTATTCGCTGAGACGATGCTGATGTTTCAAGTCAGTGATGTGTAAGTTCTCCTACACACCACGGCATCGTTTGCCGTAAACTCACATAAAACAGTTTCAACGGATGTTTCACCTAGCGTATATGCAGTCCTACTTCGTAGGCATACAGGCTTGGCAAATTTCACTATTTCTCCGAAGATTAAAAAACAAATTATGAACAGCCTTAATCGATTTTGGAACTTAATTGCATTCTTGTATATTACTCGACCAATCCCAAAGAAACAAGTGACTAATCTGTTTATACACTTAGCAAATCCAGTAACCTCACAGAACTTGGGTAACTAATTTCCGTACCGAAAGTGTTTCATTTATTTAATATCAGCGGCCATCTCAGTAGAGAGAGTATCGAGGTATGATGTAATATATGTAAATCTACGTACGAGACATACAAACATGGCAAATTTGATTATTTCTCCGTAGCTTGAAAAGAAAAGAGTGAAGAGCCTAAATCAATTTTCGAATCTAATTGGGTTCTCATTGGAGGTGTCTCCTTGTGCAATACCAGAGACACAAGTAGCTAATCACCTTACAAATCGAGTAGAATCAGACAAATGGAATTACTAATTTGCATTTCGTTCAAGACTTGGGACAAGGAAGACACCATCGCTTTCTTTTGTTTCATCTTATTATTCATACTAAAGCATAATTATCGGTCTAGAAATGATGAAAATGCTGTCCACCCTGTCTCCGTATGAACTCATCTAAGGCGGCGAGCTGGCAGAAACGTTAACACACCGGGCGAAATGCGTTACGTTCTGAGTTCAAATTCCGCCGAGGTCGACTTTGCCTTTCATCCTTTCGGAGTCGATAAATTAAGTACCAGTTACGCACTGGGGTCGATATAATCGACTTAATCCGTTTGTCCGTCCTTGTTTGTCTCCTCTGTGTTTAGCCCCTTGTGGGTAGTAAAGAAATAGGTATTTCGTCTGCCGTTACGTTCTGAGTTCAAATTCCGCACAGGTCGACTTTGCCTTTCATCCTTTCGGGGTCGTTTAAATAAGTACCAGTTACGCACTGGGGTCGATATAATCGACCTAATCCGTTTGTCTGTCCTTGTTTGTCTCCTCCGTGTTTAGACCCTTGTGGGCAGTAAAGAAATAGATATGAACTCATCCTCTTTGCTTTTAATAAAAGAAGTGCTATAAAAGTTAGCTTTATATGATCATAATCGGATGCGTTATAGTAATTCTTTTTACTTTACAACATGAACTGGGAATTGCTGAAGACAACTTTTATATTTGTCACTCGACGTGTAATGAAAGGTTTGCATAATTCTCACAAGTGTTTCGCATTACAATGAAGTATATACGAATGGCAGCAGTTTAATCAAATGGATTCATATCATTCCAGTATTTCCACACGATCAAGACTTCTTCAAATATAAATCACTTGATATTGCAAACAGAAATTATGTAAATAAGATTTTCAACTTAGCTTCATAATAGTCAAACAATCTTTCAAAAGATGCAGACACTTTCTTTATCTATTGTCGAGAGACTAACGGGCATAAAAGAATGAAATACCTTACGATCATGTTGTACGCTGTATATTAAAATTCCACGGCACATATTTTGTTGTTGCTTAATATTATTCTTCCATGTAAACCTGAATGAAAAATACGGATTGGGCATTTTGAGAAGTTGCCTTTATTGATTATTATGTAGTCAAACCCAATAACAATGAAATCGCTTACGTCCTGCGAGAAAATGTATGATCGTGTGACTATGCTTCCGATAACTGCTTAGTATAATATTTGTAATGGATAACACGATGTTATTTAGTTACATACGTAAGACAGCAAAATAAAGAAGACAAGGTTTCTTACGAAGCGATGAGGGAAAATATATAAAAACCTTTATACGCTTCAGGCACAAAAGGAAACAGTGAAGCCATGTTCGTCTGTACAGATCCAGCCATGTTGGTTGTTGTGCCTGAAATACATAAAACGTCCTAAGCATCTTCCTTTCCGCATCGTAAGGATCTCTCTGTCGTTTCTCTTTTGTTCCTTTACTTATGCAACACAATGCTTCGAGCAAGTCAGAACAATTTTATTTAATTGCACATGTTTACTTTCTAATTGTAAAATAACTTTTAGGCTCTAATACTAATTAAATGAGACTGGATAATTTATAAAAAGGTTATTTGTTATCACCGTGATTGACCAGGCTATCAGATGTTGCTACACATCGCTGGTCACAATGCGCTTCGCATTGTTTTAGCCTTCATATGACGCCACCCCGCTGGCTAAGTGAGTGTATATTAGTTCTGTACCAACCTGGGTTATGAATTAAAGTTCGTCTTCTACGATTGTTCCTTTCCTTATACTTCATTCATACATGCATGCATACATACATACATACATACATGCATACATACATACATACATACATACATACATACATACATACATACATATATATATATATATATACATATATGCATATATATATATGTGTATATATATATGCATATATATATGTGTATATATATATATGCATATATGTGTGTATATATATATATATATGCATATATGTGTGTATATATATATATATGCATATATGTGTGTATATATATATATATGCATATATGTGTATATATATATGCATATGTATATGTGTGTATATATATATATATATATTTGTGTGTATGTGTGTGTATCTGTGTGTGTGTATCTGTGTATGTGTGTGTGTATATGTGTGTGTGTATCTGTGTATCTGTGTGTGTGTATGTGTGTACGTTTGCATGTATGTATATGTATGTATGCATGTATGTGTGTGTTTGTGTTTGAGTGTGAGGCAAATATATATATATATAGAGAGAGAGAGGCAAAGAAATATGTGTTTGTGTACATATATATGATGTATGTATTCATCTGAAATTTGGTAAGTTAATCTCTACAGCTCTCAAACATAATACTTATTCGGCTCCTGGTTCTCCGCCCACTTCACCTCCTCTTTATTGTCTCTTCTTTTATTTTTATTCCCACTATAATTCCAGTAGTTATTCAACAAAGAATAATAAATACGAAAGCATATGGTTTAAAGGCATAAAGTTCTTGCCAACAATAAATCAACAACGCTAATGACAAATATTTAGATAGCAAAGAAATGACAAATGAGAAAATATACTTCAAACCGTAAATTCATATCAAAATTAGTGGCAATAAAAGTTACTAATTCTTGGTAAAAAGTACAACGCAATAAATAGTAAGAAATAATATGAACAACAGTAGTGGAATATCGTGGGATTTCGTTGGTTGCGACGATGAGGGTTCCAGTTGATCCAATCAACGGAACAGCCTGCTCGTGAAATTAACGTGTGAGTGACTGAGCACTCCACAGACACGTGAACCCTTAACGTAGTTCTCGGGGAAATTCAACGTAAAAAGGTTGGCCCTTTTAAATACAGGTACAGCAGAAACAGGAAGAAAGGGTGAGAGAAAGTTGTGGTGAAAGAATACAGCCCTTCTAACACACACATACACACATGTTATTTTTCGTTTCACCCATGCAACCGCGGTGATGTTGGAGCACCACCGTATGTGTGTGTGTGTGTGTCTGTGTATCTGCGCGTGCGTGTGTATATTCACGTGTTTGTTTTTGCGTGCACGTTTATTTCCCCAATTCGGCTTAACACCCAGTTTCGGTTTACTTGGGTTCCCGTTACATAGCGGTTCGTCAACTGAGTCCGATAAATATGTACCAGAATTTTGAAAAGAAGTACTGGGGTCGATTAATTCGACTATGTCTTGCAAGACGGTGCTCCAACATTGATGCAATCCAGTGAATAAAACAAGTAAAGAAATATAGTTATAAAATAATCTTTTCTACTCTAGGCACATGGCACGAAATTTGGTGGGAGGGACCAGTCGATTATATCGACCTCAGTATGCAGCTGGTATTTGATTTATCGACCCCGAAAGGATGAAAGGCAAAGTCGACCTCGGCGTAATTTGAACTCAGAACGTAAAGACAGACGAAATACCTGTTACATTACTACCCACAAGGAGCTAAACACAGAGGAGACAAACAAGGACAGACACACGGATCAAGTCGATTATATCGACTCCAGTGCGTAACTGGTCCTTAATTTATCGACCCCGAAAGGATGAAAGGCAATTTCGACCTCGGCGGAATTTGAACTCAGAACATAACGACAGACGAATTACGGCTACGCATTTCGCCTCGCGTGCTAACGATTCTGCCAGCTCGCCGCCTTGAATAACAGATGCAAGAGTACAGTAGAACATAGTGGTTGACTCTACATTTTGCTTTATGGAATCTGCGTTTCGGTAGAGGCATACTTAATGGAAACTTCTGGAAAACGTTGCATATTTCCTTTCCGCCAAGACATGGTAATGCAACACGTTCTCTCTTACATGGTGCTTTTACTTAATTGACAATTGCAACAGAAAGTACTATTAAATTCCTCGAATATTCATTGTAATATTATAATGAATGGAAGATCTAAAATTCTAATAAAAGGAAATTTTAAAGAGAAAGTTATTCAGCGCAGATAAGATGAAAATAACGAAGTCAAGACAAATATTATTATATATGATTTAACTCAACATGACATTGCATTACATTTCTCTAATATTCCATCATGTTATATTAAACGTTGCTTCATAGAGTGTACAGCACTTCAGCATGTCTCTCCATTATTTGGCGTTGCGTAATATCTGACATTACTCGTTTCTTATAGAGTCTGATGCAAAACTGTTGTTAGGGATTGCTTTTTTTTTCTTTTTTTTTCTTTTTTGCTTTTAGCAAATATAGACGAGCATCTGTCAGCAAGATTTAGGCGTTTTGTGAGCAAACCCAAAATTATGGCTTTGATTAATCTTATTATTATTATTACTTACTCCAGGCGGTGAGCTGGTTTAATCGTTAGTACGCCGAGCTAAATGGTTAGCGGTATTTCGTCTGCCGCTACGTTCTGTGCTCAAATTCCCCTGAGGTCGATTATTGCCTTTCATCCTTTCGGGGTTGATTAAATAAGTACCAGTTACGCACTGGGGTCGATATAATCGACTTAATCCGTTTGTCTGTCCTTCTTTGTCCCCTTTGTGTTTAGCCCCTTGTGGGTAGTAAAGAAATAGGTATTTCGTCAGTCTCATCTTCTTGAGTTAAAATTCTGCCGGGTCGACTTTGCGCAACATGGTGATCTCATATCAAGATAACCAGCGCACGACCTTGTAGCTGAGGCCCAATTAGAATTTTCTTCAAGTTGAGTAGCACATCTCGCTCAAATGGTCCCTGAATAAGGGTTGTTGAACGAAACTCCCATGTTTCCAGAAATGAATTATTCAAACTCCAAAGAATTGTTCTCAATAAATGGCTATGATGTTCCCCCACTACCTCTACTCGAGATCAGAGACGTACATTTCGTCAGCCACCAAGGGATATGCTCAACTGATTATGGTCAAACAACTGACAAGCAAATCTGTGGTATTGACCAGAATGATATTTGCTGAGGCTCCATATGTTATACCAAGATAAAACAATGTACATAATAACACTTCCAAATAGTCAAAATGAAAAGCTATGAGAGCCAGCGACTGGTACTGCATCAGGAATATTTTCTTCTTCTTCTCCTCCTCCTCCTCTTTCTTCTTCTTTCTATCCATCTTCTTCTTCTTCTTCTTCTTCATCTCCTCCTCCTCCTCCTCCTCCTCATTCTTCTTCGCCTCCTCCTCCTCCTCCTCCTCCTTCTTCTTCTTCTTCTTCTTCTGCTACTCCTTCTTCCGAAGCAATCGTTATTATACTGCTCTTCTGATTTCACAGATAAACTACACAACACGGGTTACTAAACGTCAAAACACGTTAACAAACTATTTCATGGCAACATCCAGCACTTAACCTAAATATTCTGTTTTATCCTGCCAGTGGCTTCTTAAACTTCATACAAATATCTATTTCTAGGTATTCTTCAAACATTAATTACTTGTAGGCACGTGTTACATGGTTATGCAACCGCAATATACCTATTAAATGCTTTTATAAGTAAACACTGCAAAACAATCAGTTCTGGCTAAGATTTCAGCAGGAATAACCTTAAATTAACGTAAGATGTACTAGCCATCTGAATGTGACTAGCCACTGGGGGTGGGGTGTTACTGATGCTTTTAGCCCCAGGCGAACAACGTCACCAGATGGACTTTAGACACAAAATTTCAGTGCCCTTGTGTTATTTGCAAAGGGAGGTCATCCTCCCTCGAAAACCTAAGTGATACATACGGACTATAGTTTCAAGGTAATTGCCTCTCGTCAACGCATGGTAAACACCGGTTTTCGATGAAGGAGACCCTCTGCAAATAATATTTAACGTTTTTCACAGCAACCACAGTCACTGATTTTAAAAAAATTACAGGCTTTAATATGATAATGCAGTAAGCGAACTCTATTTTTGTTGCTATAACTAGTTCCAACAGCAATTGTAACTCAAAGGTTTTCATGAACAGCAATAAAATCGTCCGGCTTAAAAGTTTAAAATGGTTTGTATTTATTCTGTTTCTTTTACTTGTTTCAGCCATTTGAATTTGGCCATATTGGAGCACCGCCTTTTAGTCGAACAAATTGACCCCCAACCGCCGCCGGGAATTATTCTATTTAAGACCTAGTACTTATTCTTTCAGTTTCTATTGCCGAACCGCTAACATCGGTTGTAAAACGATGGTGGAGAGAGAAACCTATACACACAATACATACATACATATATAAATATATATATCTATATATATATATATATATATATATATATACTTCACACACACATACATATATATATATATTATATATATATTATATATATATATACTTCACACACACACATACACACACATATATATATATATATATATATATATATATATATATATAATATACGACAGGCTTCTTTCAGTTTCCGTCTACCAAATCCACTCACAAGGTTTTGTTTGTCCCGGAGCCACAGTAGAAGAACCTTGACTAAGAAGGGCGCAGAGGAACTGAACCTGGAACCATGTGGTTGGGAAGCAAGTTTCTTACCAGATAGTCACTGCCGCGCCTATGCACACCTAACATTAATCGTGTCTTGAAATCTTTAATCTAACAATATACATTTTACCAGGGAGATAACGTTACCAATACTATATGCTTAACGTACGTGTATTGTTTAAACGCCAGAAGTTGAGGTTTTAAGTCCTGGGAAAAATCTCTTTGTATAGGCTGCGGCAGAAATGTAGGCGAGATTTCAAAGACTAATAAACAAACAAATACTCGAAGATGCATGAAACAAATTCATATGTCTATGATGTTCATTAAATGCCATTTTATTTCCTGCTTCATTTACTATCCACCATGGTCTTGAGTACAAAGCATCCTTTCTTCTTTTATCTTCATGTGTTTGTGTTTTTATTAATATTTGAAATAGGGACAACATTTCTAATGCACCCTGTAGATGTAGTGTATAAAAAAATATTTAAAAAAACACAAGAAATGTTGATCTATGACGTCGAGATGGCAAAATCGGTAGCACTCCTGCAAAAATGGTTAGCGGAATTACGTCTTTACTTTCGGAGTTCAAACTCTGCCGAGGTCGATTTGCCTTTCATCTTTTCCGGTTCGATAAAATTATGACCAGCTGAGCACCGACGTCAATGTAATTGATTTACCCCTCCCCTGAAATTGCTGGTCTTGTGCCAAATTTGAAACTAATAAACTGCAGAGATAGTTCTTTAAAACACAACCGATATTTTTCGATTTTAGAACGTCAGTTATGTTTTTAACATAATTGTATAATTTTTCATACAATGTATAAATTGTATGTATTCTGGTATATATTCCACACACCTATTCTATTTCATTTCACAAACTTGCCAACTGATACATTCTTGCGTTCCCAAGTGTGAAAGTGTTTTCCTTGTAACATCTTTGAAGCCATCTAGAACTGTTTTATTGCTTAGAGGAGGCTTAGTAACAATCAATATACATAGGAAGGTATATCTGCATATCCGCAACAAACTTATCTGACCTAAAATCTTCCAATAAATTTTCTCATTCTTTCTCTCTGTCTGTCTCATGTATGTATTATATGTAGTATGTATGTATGTATGTATGTATGTATGTATGTATGTATGTATGTATGTATGTATGTATGTATGTATGTATGCATACATACATACATACTACATACATACATATATATATATTAATATATAATATATAGAGAGAGAGAGAGAGAGAGAGTCGGTGTGATATATTACCTATGTTCGCCTAATTCATTTTACTTGTTTTGTATTCTGTTTTTTTTATTATATTGATTTGTGTATGTGTGTCTGCAGGTGTGTATATAAAATATACTATATAAATATATATATATATATATATATATATATATATGTGTGTGTGTGTGTGTGTGTGTGTGTGTGTGTGTAGAAGTTTGAAAAGGAACACTCGAGTTGATATATATATATATATATATATATAGAAAAAACGTCAAGATAGAAAATGCTAAAATAATTTTATAAAAAACATTTCAGTACCGGTTTCAGTCATTGAGACTTTTTCAACTGTAAGTATGGAAAACAATTAAATTTTGGAAAAATTATGAGAAAAGTGTTTTAAAAGTTGATGGACCACTGCAATAAACGTGCGAATCTCAGAGAGGAATATGTTGAATAAAATCATAATTAACAGATCCTCATGTATTTTCTTTTACCCAACACCAGGAACACCCCGTCGTATACACACACACACACACACACTCTCTCTCTCTCTCACACACACACACATCCATGTAATTTTCTTTTGCTTATTGTCTACATTACTTTTTACTCTACTGTTTCTACGGATTGTATCACTGAAATTGTATCGATTGTGGCCGTTCCTCACATTACGTAAATCGCAAATGACAGCAAGCTATATACATGTGATGCATTTGCATATATATATATATATATATATATATATATTATATATATATATATTATATATATATATATATATATGCACACTATGCTCATAGGGTACAGGTAACAACAGAATTAGCTAGCAAAAGTTTATCAGGAATCAAATTTAAATAATCAGAATATGGAGAAGTTTTGATCAACAAACAAATTGACCAACATCGGTTGATTATTTTTTAATACAAAACATGACGTAACATTTCTTACGGTCGTTTCCGCTTGCAATGCTGCTTGTTGTTTACGAAAGACATTCCGAAAATTTGTCATCTTCATGACATATTCGATCTAGTAAATGGAGCTTCATCAGAGTTAATACAAATGCGTAAAATAAAATAAAAGTGAAGAGGGAAGAGGAAAGAACTGGGCCTGTATACAGGGCCTAGATTCTCTTTGTGACAAAGTTGATGTCTTCAACTCTAGTGAATCAGTCGGTGTTAATCTGTTAGTTCCCTTCTCAGCACACTTTTATATATGACTATTCACACACACACATAGACCCACACACACACACACATACAAAAACCCACACATACACAAACATGCGTTTGTGCGTCTGGTGTCTAGATCCATCCATTTCTCTATCTATATATGTATATATATGTATATATCAATAAAGAGAGATAGAAATACACACACAAACAAGCACACACACACACATAAGACTGACTTTATTCAGCTTTCGTCTACCAAATTTACTCATAAGGCATTGATCTGCTGGAATTTATAGTTAAAAGCAAAGTTGACCACAGCGAAATTTGATCTCAGAACGTAAAGACAGGAGAAGACCCGCTAATCGTTTTTGCTTAGCGTGCTAAAGATTTTGTCATCTCACCATCCTTGTAATTGCTATATGAAACTTACTGAAATACTAAGTAATCAAATTTTGTGAATTATTCAACCGTTATGTAATCTTTTACAAAAGATTTAAACTATTACCAATGAAAAGAATGTACTAATATTTCTAATAATATGCAGATATCTTTAAATGTAATTATACCAATTTTTAATTATCGAAATTGTACAGTGAATAAATGGTATGTGTGATATAGAATATCAAATTTTTGATTACGTTTCGTGGCGTTTCAGGCAATAAAATGCAATTAGTGTAAACAATAAGTAGAACAACAGATCTCTCAGCGTAACGCTTTATGAATATTTATATCATCATCTTCAATTTTACATTGCTAAGTGAAAACGAGAAAGATTCAAAGCAAGATTATAATTAACTCAATGTGTTAACAACTGCAAATTAGAAGCTGAATTGATAGGATTCACCGATGGGAATCATTGTCGATTTACTGTTTTTGTCTTGCAGATCATATTTCGTGTTAATTAACAATAGTCGCTTCCTTTTACCTTCTTTTGTTGTTGCCTTCGCTCTTTATTCTCTCTTGTAAACATGTAAACTGTATCTAGCTAGATTCTTAGCTACCTATACATGCGTATAAATTTATAAGTAGGTATTATGACAACGCATATATGTATATAGACATACATAGATACATATATGTATAATATATATCTATATCTATATTTATTTATCTATCTGTCTATCTATATATCCCCCTCTCTCTCTCCCCCACTCTCTCTCTCTCTCTCTATCTATCTATCTATCTATATATCTATATATATATATATATATATATATTTAAAAAAGAGGATGTGGAACACGAGTTGTGATATATAAAAAAGGAAATGAAGAAAATGCTGACAAAATGATTTAAGTAATTAAGTAATTTAATTAGGTGAAAGTTCTTTTTACCGGTTCGCATTTGTTATGCTTATCAAAAGATATTTTTTTAAGAGAGATTAAAGTTCCTTTCTGATAGATTTTTCCTCTTACCAGATAAGAGGAAAAAATCTATCAGAAAGGAACTTTAATCTCTCTTAAAAATATCTTTTGATAAGCATAACAAATGCGCAACCGGTAAAAAGAACTTTCACCTAATTAAATTACTTAAATTACTTAAATCATTTTGTCAGCATTTTCTTCATTTCCTTATATATATATATATATATATATATATATTATATAATATATATAATATATACATATTATACATATTGGAGAGTGGTTACATGACTTTCTGAAAGATAGGAGTCAGGCAGTAGTGGCTAATGGAGCCACCTCTATGAAAACAGAAGTAGTAAGCGGTGTTCCACAGGGCACTGTCTTGGGATCACTGCTTTTTATAGTGGCCCTCTCAGATATGCCCCAAGTGCCCGGATAGTCACCCTTGCAAGCTATGCAGACGATACGAAAGTCTCGCAGAAAATACAGAACCCCAGCGGTGTTGCACACCTGCAGCAGGAGTTGGTATCAATCTACAGATGGGCTGGGGATAATAATATGCAGTTTAATGCTGAAAAATTCCAGGCCTGGCGCTACCAGCATCCAAAACTGAATATTAAACTTACAGGGTACACCGGTCCACAGGGAATTTCAATCCCAGAGGCTAAGTCTGCGAGGGACCTGGGTATCGACATGAGTGATGATACCTCTTTCCAAGTGCACATTACCAGGATGGCGACAAAGTGCAGATGACTGGCTGGATGGATCCTAAGAACATTCAGAACCATGATGGTCCTCTGGCGGACATTCGTTCTCAGCCGCCTGGATTACTGCTCACAGCTATGGTCACCCACCAGTATGAAATTAACAGCAGACCTTGAAGCAATCCAGAGAAGATTCACGAAGAAGATCGTCTCTTTGCAACAGCTCAGCTACTGGGAAAGGTTGAAACAACTAAGACTCTACTCCCTGGAGAGAAGACGGGAGGGGTATGCAGTAATATATATCTGGAAGATCCTGGAAGGAACTGTGCCAAACTTTGGCATTGAGAGCAACACCAATACCAGAACGGGACGACACTGCATAGTGCCAAAAATCCCAGCAACGCCATCACGACTCAGGACCAGTTTTTGCAACAGCCTGGGTTTCGGAGGCCCACAGCTTTTTAATATTCTCCTACCTTGGGTAAAATAGAAATTCCCAGTTGCACTCGTGCAACATGTAGTTCGTCCGTTGAAACGTTTCGCTCTTGAAGTCTATGGTCATGCTCCCGCCCTCTCTTTTCCTGCTGACGTTATCTACCATATTTCTTTCAGTCTATTTTCACCTGAGTATCTGTCACTGCTTATACGCTTTAGTGCTTAACCGAGACACCATCCGTAGTGCTGTTGCTGCCATATACCCCGATTGAAGGGCTACCTTTACTCTCCCGTTTAATTTCATAAGCTATTTTGCCTGTATCAGGCATGACACCTTTCGTTTAGGTAGAACGAGAATAAGGCAGCGAGCTAGCAGAAACGTTAGCAGCCGGGCGAATTGCTTAGCGGTATATCGCCTACCGCTACGTTCTGAGTTCAAATTCCGCCGAGGTCGATTTACCTTTCATCCTTTCAGGGTCGATTAAATAAGTACCAGTTACACACTGGGTCGATATAATCGACTTAATCCGTTTGTCTGTCCTTGTTTGTCCCCTCTGTGTTTAGTCCCTTGTTTGTAGTAAAGAAATATGTATTTCGCCTGCCGTTACGTTGTGAGTTCAAATTCCGCTGAGGTCGACTTTACCTTTCATCCTTTCGGGGTCGATAAATTAAGTACCAGTTATGCACTGGGGTCAATGTAATCGACTTAATCCGTTTGTCTGTCCTTGTTTGTCCCCTCTATGTTTAGCCCCTTGAAGGCAATAAAGAAATAAGAACGAGAATACTGAGTCGAATTTTGTAAAACATAACCTGCACTTGGTATCGATCCCGTCTCAAATGCTTTGTTGTCGATATTTGTTGTTGTTGTTGCTGTTGTTGTTGTTGTTGTTGTTGTTATTGTTGCAGATTCACGCGCAACTTTTATGTTGCTTTCGCTTTCGTTGTTGCTGTTGGTGTTCCTGTCTGTGTCGTTGAAAATGTTGTCATAACCGCTGGTGTTGCTGTTCTTCTCGTGTTTTCTACTTCCGACAGGAAAGTGTTTCGATCCGTTAGTTCCTGCCATTCTAGGTGAAGCACAACCGTCTAGGTCATGACGCCTAGTTGCTCTCCTGCAGTCTTCGAAATGTTACCGTGACTAGTAATGGAACCCGAAACCTCCGGGTCAGCTTATTTCCCTGATCTGTGGTGTATGTCGCTCGGCCACGAAGGCTACCGACAGAACTTGCACGCTGAGTCTACTTCGATCTAGGTTTACCTTATACTGTTCTCTGTTTAGTTGCTTGCTCAACGTACCGTTCATCATATATGTATGTATGTATGTATGTATGTATGTATGTATGTATGTATGTATGTATGTATGTATGTATGTATGTATGTATGTATGTATGTATGTATGTATGTATGTATCTATCTCTATATATCTATCTATCTCGTTTATATTAATCTATCGCTCTATATATGCGCATATATATATATATATATATATATATATATATATATATATATTATATATATATTATAAACAATTGCAGCGTGAAAGTGTTGTTATAAGCCATTTAAAAACACACAAAATCCGTTCGATTCACTTCAACATTTAAATTTAATTTGTCAAAATATTTTCGTCGCTTTGAGACAGCGACTGACAAAATTCCGTGCTGCATCTCATTTTGTCAGTGAACAGGTCGCTACCTCAAAGCGACGAAAATATTTTGGCAAATAAAAATTAAATGTTGAAGTAAATCTAACGGGTTTTGTGTTTTTCTTAAATGCTTATAAACACCTTACATGCTGCAATTGTCTTTGTTCCAGCACACGATCTCACATCAGGTCCCTTGTATGCAAGTACATCTCCGTATATAGGTATTCGTTATAAGCGATGGAAGCAGTTTTTAGTTTAAATTCGCAATGCGTATATCATACTTAAAGCATACTATATATATAATAATAATATATATATATAATTATATATATATATATAATATATATATTATATACACCTACGTTGTGTGTCTCTTGCATATGATAAATGGTGCGCTGCTGAAGATGATGCGTAATGAACAAAATTAAATTTTCATTAAGCAAAAAAAAACAACAAAAAAACTAATAACAAATTTGATGTAACATTAGAATATTACTACATTAATATTCTAGGCAAATAACCGGTCGGTTTAGTAGACTTTAGTTTAAAAATGAAGTTTTAAACTTTCCCCACATTAATATATTCAGCTGTCACTCGGCAATGAAATTTACTCGAGGGTGGAATGTCTCTCAAATCATCCGCTTTTTCTACAACACAATTTTCTGAAAATTATTGATGAGAATTTTAAGCTTAAGGCGAATATTTCAACTTCCAAACTCGTGGTAGTTTTTCATAAATCCATCCGGCATTGAAAACGGTGTCTCACAACATGCTGACGACTAGTAGTGACTGGAAGATATCTTTTGACTTGAAGCGTATTGCATGAAATAACAACTTGTCTGTAGGATTCGATAAGATTGGTTCTCGTTTCCGTTCTACCAATCATACATTGTAAATAGTAGAAGCACATGGCCTAGTGGTTAGAGCAGTGAATTCGCGGTCGAGGGATTGCGGGTTCGAATCTCAGACTGGGTGATGTGTGCGTTTATGAGCGAAATACCTAAGCTCCACACGGCTCTGTCAGAAGGTAATGGCGAACTTCTGCTGACTCTTTCGCCACAACTTTCTCTCATTATTTCCTCCCGCACCTTGCGGCTCCCCTGAGACGGACCGGCGTCCCTTCTAGGTGGGGAAACCGGCCCTTATGAGCCAGGCGTTGCTCGAGAAGGAACAAACAACAACAGCATTGTAAATAAATGTGGTGCACTGCAGAATTCAGACAACACTAGATTAAAATATAACCTTGTGTCCTTTAAACTTTTATTGTTTGAAGGACTATAGAAGGAGTCAGGCTCTGCATAAAGCATGCTCACTATGATAATAGTCATCGTGCAGGTGAACGTGCTCTACAGGCGCACTAAAAGGAACATTCCCATAAAAATATTTGTATACTACACATGAAAGCATCCTGCCTAAACTTTAATTTTAAGTACAACTTATATATATATATACTCTCCTTGTTTGTTTCTGTGTTCCTATATGTGGAAGAGCGTAGGCTCGAAACGTTAACGACATTTTCAATTCTCGAGCGTTATAGTAATACATCTGTTTGTTTTCTACACCACCTGTCTTCGTCTTTTTATTTTCTTAGTGAATTCTCCCTATATATATATATATAAATAAGTAAATAGGTGCGTCCGTGTGTATTACACACACATATATATATAACATTTTGTCTTAGTTGATATAACTTACGATGCCCATTGCCTATTGATGTCTTGTAACCTTTCGGTACCTAATGGTGTTAAGTGTTTGCGGGACATCGGTTAGGAGAGCTGCGCCGATGACAGCTATTGAGGGCGAAACACTAGTCCGCGACTGTTGACTTATCTCTCAACAATAGGTCTAGACGCTTTTTTAATGGCGTGTCAAATTTAGACAATTGTCGATTTTCAAGATTATTTCCTCTTGGCAAGTGGTGCTGGTTTTAATTGCCATTTGGTAATTAATGTTCATTCTCTTGAGACAAAAGTATTTAGACCGAATCAAGAATTTATGTTGCAGCGAAAATCACAAACTTGTACGTACGTACGTACGTACGTATGTATGTATGTATGTATGTATGTATGTATGTATGTATGTATGTATGTATGTATGTATGTATGTATGTACGTACGTATGTACGTACATACATACTTGTGTGAGAGTGGCTATGTGTGTGTTTATTAAATGCATTGGAGTTCTTGAAAAAAAAACGAACATCAAACGAGATTAATTGAAAATATTGAGAGACAATGTACAATTATATAAATCGAAATGTATAAATCAATCTTCTGTCCGACAAAACAGATAAGTAGACAAAGAAAAGTAACGTTGAAGTTGTCAGGGAGTCAACTGTGCAATTAGTGAGATATATCTTGGGTAATGGAATTCAAAGCCACACACACACCTACACACACACATGTAGTAGAGAGAAAAACGTTGAGAAACAACATGAACATCAAAAACAACAACCACAACAAAAATACCAACAACAATAAAAACGACGACACCACCACGAACAACAACAACAACAACAATAATATATTAAACGCCATTGGGCAAATACAAAATTGATCAAGCGCCATTTTTCATTTCGTGTAAAAGAGGAGAACCGTAAAACAATTTTAATATATGTGTGTATATGTGTGTGTGTGTGTTTGTGTGTGTATGTGTTGTGTGTGTGCATACACATATGTTTATGTGTGTGTGTGTGTGTGTGTGTGTGTGTTAGCGTGTGTATATTTCTGTGTGTGTGTGTGTCTTGTATGTGTGTGTGAGTATACGTCGATATGTCTGTGTTTTTGTGTATGTCTGTATGCCTGTGAATGTGCACGCGTGTGTGAGTGCGTGTGTGTGTCAGTATATGTGTGGGAGCGTGTATGACTTTGTGTGTATGTCTACGTGTTAGTATGCATCTACATGTCTTTGTTTTCGTGTATGTCTGTATACGTGTGAATGTGCACGCATTTGTGTACGCATGTGTGTGTGAGCGTGTAAGACATTGTGTGTGTCTGTCTGTGTATGAGTATGCGTATACATGTGTGGGCTTTCGTGCATGTCTGTATGTGTGTGACTGTGCGTGGGTGCATGTTTGTATGTTTCTGTGAGCGTGTGTGACTTTGTATATGTGTCTCTGGGTGTGAGTATGCGTCTACATGTCTCTGCTTTTGTGTATGTGTGTATGCGTGTGAATGTGCACGCGTGTGTGCGTGAGTGTGTGTGTGGGAGCGTGTATGACTGTGTGTAAGACTTTCTGTGTGTGTCTGTGTGTGAGTATGCGTCTACATGCCTGAATTTTTGTATATGTCTGTATGCGTATGACTGTGCGCGCGCGTGTTTGCGCGTTTATGTTGGAGCGCGCGCGCATGTGTGCATGTGCGTGCCTCTGTAAACAACATTGAACGTTAAAGACAAACGAAAATGTTTGCTATGAAATTAAAACTCCTAAGTAAAGGATCAGAAGAACATATTTAGTGTCCTGCTTCGGAGATGGAATGAATATATGTTTTTACGCATGGATTGTGTGCGTATGCATGCATGTATATATAAGTGCGTGCGTGTTTACAGCTATCTTATGCAAATATATGTGTATGCTTGGGTAAGTGGATGGATGCGAATATATATATATATACACAATTTGAGATAGGGGTTGTAAATGCAATCTGCATGGCCGAAACAGCTGTAAGATGTAGTTTATATTTATATTTACATTTATTTATATTTATATTCTCTTATACATATTGTACTTATTGTATCATATTACTCCTTTATGTAAATTCCTTTATGTACACTGTTTTGTTCTA
>NC_043000.1:116140709-116153209 GCF_006345805.1 Octopus sinensis
TCGAGTATGCCCATTGACGAAGCTTTAAGTATTACTTTAGCCCAGCTAAAAATCTAAAATGTCTTGTACAAAATTGGCAGCTAAAACCTTTACCAGTAATAGATGGCTGTAGATGTAACTGAGCTTCATGTACCTTTGCATGCCGTTTAAGTCCTCCTGCCGAATTACACTCTCCTTCACATGCCCGACAGTTATGATTAGTATGGTGTGTTACACCACCACCAGTGGCCAGGTTGTCACTCATCTGTCTCGCTTTATGACTACGAAGATGACTCTTGAGTTCAGCTTTACTGAGGCAGGGTCTTGCACAGACATTGCATGTCAGCATCAAAGGAAGACCCTTCCTTGCTGGAAGTGTAACAGCGATGCCCATACATACATACATACGAACATACATATACATATATATATATACGTATGTATATATATATATATATATACATGTGTGTATATATATGTGTATGTGTGTGTGTGTGTAAAAACATATTCTTTAATTCGTTTACTTGCTTCAGTCATTTGAGTGCGGCCATGCTGGAGCACCGCTTTGTAGTCGAAGAAATGTCCTTGTTTAGATTTATTTCAAATTTTCTAGTCAATAAAGAGTCGGTTTCTAACCAAAATCTAGTTATGTATGTATGTATGTATGTATGTATGTATGTATGTATGTATGTATGTATGTATGTATGTATGTGTGAATGTATGTATGTATGTGTGAATGTATGTAAGTGTGAATGTATGTATGTATGTATATATGCATGTATGTATGTATGTATATATGCATGTATGTATGTATGCACGTATGTATGCGTGAATGTATGTATGTATGCATGTATGTATGTATGTCTGAATGTGTGTATGTATGTATGTGTGAATGTATGTATGTATGTGTGAATGTATGTATGTATGTGTGTATGTATGTATACACTGCCGTTTCATTTAAGTTCTTCTAACAAAGCGAAAAGACTTTGGATATGTGTATGTATGTATGTATGTATATATATATATATATGTATATATATACTATATGTATATATATGTAATATATATATATATAACTATATATATGTATATATATCTATATATTATAATATATATATATATATATATATATATATATATGTATATATATATATTATATATAATATATATATATATATATATATATATATATATATATATTAATATTATATATATATATAAGTCTTTCGCTTTGTTAGTACCCGGCTTGAACACTCTCAAGAAGAACTTAAACTAAATAGAGAAATTATCATGAAAACAGTGTCTTCTTTGAAAACTTTTCAGTCACAACTGTGATGATATTGGTAAAACAAGTTTTTTTTCTCTATCTCTTTATACTCTTGGAGACTTTGGATAAAATTATACTAATGTGTCCTTCAAATTTAATTAAATTCTATGTCTTTGTGCAGCTGAAGATTGCTCTACATTTTAAATTGATGTAATGATTGCATTGTTCAAATGGAGTCGCATGAAACGATCATACTGCATTACCTCTGGATATCCTTGTAGCTTATTTTTATATATATACATACATACATATATATATATATATATATATATATATGGTTAATGAACACTGAGAAAGTGACCATACTTTACCAGTAAGCAACTAGGTATAAACCATTTGTTTTATTATCTAAAAGTAATAACAACAACAACAACAATAATAATAATAATACAAAATATTTAATGTATGTGATTATGTATACATACATTTATGCAGGAACAAATAAACACACATGTGCAATTCAAATGTTTGTATGTGTGTGCAATATTTTGTTAATTATATTTAAACGCTTATAGATTATTTGTCAATGCAACGGAAGATGAGCTTACACGTTCGAAAAATGCTTCTTATTTCTTTCAATTTAAAGTCTAATCCCAATGGTATATTTGTCCAGACAGTGTAAGATCGAAAACCAATAATATCAAATGGAATTGAATAATGGTAAATTATTCTTAAGATTACTCTCTGCAGACATGTAGAAAATAACTTTTGAACTTTAAGAAGAATCGCAAAATAAAATGAATAAGCTATTCAGGCCTATGGAGGTATTCTTTTATACTCTTGGCACAAGACCCGAAATATTGAGCGAGGGGACCAGTCGATTAGGTCGACCCCAATACACAACTGGTATTTAATTTATCGACCCCGAAAGGATGAAGGGCAAAGACGACCTCGTGTAATTTGAACTCAGAACATAAAGACAGACCAAATACCGATTTCATTACTACCCACAAGGGGATAAACACAGAGAGGACAAACAAGGACAGACAAAAGGATTAAGCCGATTGACCTCCAGTGCGTAACTGGTACTTAATTTATGAACCCTGAAAGGATGAAATGCAAAGTCGACCTCGGCGGAATTTGAATTCAGAACGTAACGGCAGACGAAATACCGCTAAGCATTTCGCCCGACATGCTAACGATTCTGCCAGCTCGCCGCCTTAACTTAGAGAGGAATTGCAATGAAGAAACGACAATTCGATATTTGGAGTAGTTTCGTTTTTTTTATATATACAATACAGATCAAATATTAAATGACTGTAAATGAATGTTGAAAATGCCGAACGGAAATAATATGCTAAAAAACCAAAGATGATTCAAAGAAGATATTTTGATACAGAATATGAAACATGGCGGTGAAGAAGGGAATTTGGTGGTGTGAATGATTCGCACTGAATTTACACGTATATTGTAGGTGCAGAAAGCAGATAAAATTTTTGCTTAAAAGTGATTTTTTAAATCGTGCAAAGGCAAACACGCTACATATTTGCTAATGTACTAAATAAAAAATTGATGATCGCATTGAAGATGCTAGTTATAACAACAAAAGACCCATACATACACGCATACTTAAATGTATAACGGACGCGCACACACATGTATGGATGTGATTAGACACAAACATATAATGTGTACATATATATTTCCTAATGTACATTTACACAATTATATACATACAGGCTTATGTATGCATGCATGGCTTAATATACATATATGCATATGTATATATACATACATATATGTGTGTGTGTAAGTGTGTGTGTACACAGTATACACACATACATACATACATACATACATACATATATATATATATATATAGATATATATATATATATGCATATACACACATACACACACACGCATATATATATGTACGATGTATGCTGCAGATGCAAAATTATCAATAGAGCAAGGTAGTGCTAGCATAAATTATTTTATGATGCATTGAATAACTTACCTATAAAATGCACCAGAAATCTCTAATACTATCAATATGCATGTGTAGCTCTCTCTCTCTCTCACTCTCCCTCTGTGTATATATATATATATATATATATATGTGTGTGTGTGTGTGTGGCGTGTGTGTGTGGTGTGTGTGTGTGTGCGTGTGCGTGTATGTCTTTGTGCATGTGCGTGTGCGCGTGTGTATGTGTGCATGTATGTGTCCTTATGTTTGTGTATGCATATATAACTAACGATGGCTCAAATTGGATTGATGATGATGATGACGACGACGACGACCATGATGGTGGTGATGATGATGATGATGATGATGATGATGATAAGAACACTGTAGTAAAGACGGTGATCAATATTATGATAACGATGATGATGCTGGGATTTTTTTTTTCGTGTTTATTGATAAGAGATGCAGTATTGATAAAGAATGAGAACAACTATTCACAAAATTCCACAAATATCTTTTATTATTTTTTTCTTATCAAAATGCGTGCGTTTGCTTTTTGGGAATTTTGTAAACTCAGATGAATACAAAATATGAACATAAATTAACAGGCAAAATTATGATCGTCTTAGTATTACGAGAAAAAGGAGAGAATATATATATATATATTAATAAAATCACCCTGCCTGTTAATTTCAGCTAACGTCGTATTTGAAACAGTCTATTATTTGAAACTAAGATCGGCTGATTACAGGAGACCATTAAAATATATTGATCGATATTTCTGTCATCCGTAATATTTGTTTCAGCTTTCCTGACATATTCACCGTTTTAGAAGAATATTCAGTAGAATCGCATTAAATTTAAATAAGTTTAAACACGTAAGGCAAGGCGGTGAGCTGGCAGAAACGTTAGCACGCCAGGCGTAATGCTTAATGGCATTTCGTCTGTCTTATCGCTCTGAGTTCAAATTCCGCCGAAGTCGATTTTGCAGTTCATCCTTTCGAGTTCGGTAAATAAGTACCAGTTGTGTACTATGGGTGATCTAATCGACTGGCCTCTTCCCAAAAATTTAGGACCTTGTGCCTAGAGTAGAAAAGAATATATGTGTTATAATAAGGCGGCGAGCCTTACTATTTTTTTTTCTCTTTGCCTGTGTGAGTTGAGAATATTACTGTCTGGGAGATATATTATGGTAGTAGAATAGTGTTTAACCGCTATTTCTAAATTCCGGTATGCGGAGAAACAATTTTGGTAAGCCCTAATTATAATTATGCTTATAATTATAATGATTTGTATATATATATATATATATATATACACATATTTACACACACATACATACATAAAAAAATGTGTGTGTGAGAGTGCGTGCGTGTGTGTGTGTGTGTATGTGTGTGTGTGTGTGTGTGTTGTGTGTGTGTGCGTGTCTATGCATGTAATATGTCCTCGAGCCGACGAAGTAATTGTAAGTGGATTTCGTTGACGGAAACAGCAAAAAGCCTAAGAGATAGATAGATAGATAGATAGATAGATAGATAGATAGATAGATAGATAGAAGGAGAGGTTGAAGGGGGAGAGGTGAGTATCAGCCTCATCCATGAGTTATAGTGTTTCATGGCAATGGAAGGAAAACTATAAAGAATGGCTGCCTAGATGGCGCTCTTGCCATATGAGTATGAAATGTTTTAGACCTGAAACCGAAACTTTCCATTTGCATGCAGTGTTGATTGGGCTGAAGAGCGAGCAGTGAAGTATGACGATTTCTCTCTCTGGGATTTCTATTCAATATAGCAATAAAATGGAGAATTTTGAAAATTTGGTGGAAGAGCTTTAGGATCGAACATATCGGTCAGAGTTTCGAAGACGGGATAGCTTGAATACCTTACAATGCATGCTATAATGTTTGATCGTTCGAATAGTATCTTCAAAGCTAATGTTCAAATAAAGATGCGAAAAAGTCGCATATATGTTATAAAAATGCAAATATGCCTGTTTGTATTTATAAATCTATCGATGTAAGCATGGCTCTGAACATAACATATTTCTTTCACAGTCGAGTGTTCCCTTCACTCGATTCTATCTTTGACTGTGTGTTGCTATAATTTGAAGCTTGTCTTGTCGTAAAGTGTACTGCGCGCACTTTGGTCCAAGGTTAAGTAGACATCTGCTTCTGCAATACTGAGCCAGCTATACAATATACTACAATGGCTTTATCATTACATGGACGAAGTCAAATAATTTTCGTCGAATATACACATACACGTATTTATACATGCGCAAACATGCATTTCTTCACACACACGCAACACACATATACATACATCCATAGAAACATAGACATGTATACATACATATAGATGCATAAATATATATAATATATATATATATATATATATATATATATTATATATATATATATATATATAATACAGACAATAATATAACGCATATATATATATATGAATACATAATATATGCATATATTTATGTATATATATATATATATATATATATATATATATATATATATAAAAATGTATGCATACATACAGCATATACATGCATATGTATTTTTATAATATATATGCATTTATATATATATTATACATATTACACACACATATACTATATAAATACAGAAATACAGATATATAATATATATATATATATATATATATAGTATATATATACATATAAATATACATACATACTTTCATACATACATATAAATACGGATGAAAATCAAATCGCATTTTTTTACGTAAGAGCGCATTAAAGCCTTTTATTACAATGACTTGGCTTCTTAACAGCATTGCGTACTGGCATTCTATCCTTTATAAGAATTCGTGACTGCGTATGTGTTTCGAGTTATTGAGTGCTTACGTGAAATTCTACAACCAATCGTCTTTCTGCTGTAATTACTTTTATCATATTCTACTGCACTCACTGCAACATCGGAATCAAAAGAAAAAAGAATCAATGTGGAATGACAATAGCAAAATACTAATGAATTAGTTTCTTATTTCTGAATTAGATATCTATAAATTTTACAATTTTCTGTAGAGACAGGCGCAGGTGTGGCTGTGTAGTAATACGCTTGCCACCCAGGAACATGGTTCTGTATTCAGTCCCAAAGCGTGCCATCTTGGGCAAATGTATTCGACTATGACATTGGCACAACGAAAGCCTTGTAAGTGGATTGGTAGACCGAAACTGGAAGAAGCCCACCGTATGTATGTAAGTATGTATGTATGCAGATATGCATGTATATATATATATATATATATATATATATATATATATATATATTATATATGTATATATATATATATATATATATATATATATATATATGTAATAAATATGTATATGATATATATATATATGTATATAGTATGTATATATATATATATATTATATATGTATATATATGTATATTATATATATATATATATAATTAATATATTGTATATATATATGTATATATATGTATATATTATATAATATATATACATATATATACATATATATACATATATGTTCATAATGGCCCTCTCAGACTGCCCTCAAGCCACGCAGAGAGCCACGATCACAAGTTATGCAGATGATACAAAAGTTTCACAGGCATACAGAACCCTGAGGACACTAAACACCTGCAATGTGAGCTAGACAAAATATACAATGGGCTGAAAAGAATAGCATGCAGTTCAATGCTGAAAAGTTTCAAGCTCTATACTATCAGCATGCAAAACTAATGCAATACCCAATGAATACACTGGAACCCGAGGAATAGCAATCCCAGAGGCACAATCAGTGCGTGACCTAGGTATTTACATGAGTGATGACGCGACCTTTCGTGTACATGTTGCTAAATTGGCAATGAAATGTAGACGACTGGCCGGATGGATCCTCAGAACCTTTAGAACAAGAGAACAAGAAACCATGATGGTCCTCTGGAGGACACTTGTCCTAAGCCACTTTGACTACTGCTCTCAGTTATGGTCACCATCCAGTGTCAAGTTGATCACAGAGCTCGAGGCGATCCAACGTAGCTACACGAAAGATAGCCTCTATGCAGAATGTAAGCTACTGGGAAAGACTCAGGAAATTAAAATTATATTCCCTGGAGCGTAGGCGGGAAAGATATGCCATAATAACATCTGGAAGATCCTGGAGGGAAGTGTCCTGAACTTTGGCATCGAGAGTTACGCAAATGCTAGAACTGGGCGCCACTGCGTGGTGCTAGGACTCCAAACTTGCCATCAAGATGTAGGACAAGATTCTGTGATAGCTGGGCTTCCGAGGCCCACAGCTCTTCAATATCCTCCCGAAGAACCTGAGAGACCTGCATGGGGTGGATACAGATGTCTTTAAAATGAAGCTGGATCTCTTCCTGTCAGGTGTCCAGATGAACCAACTTCACGGCAGGAGGGGCAGATGAGGGCAGCTGCATCGAACTCTCTCATGCACCAAATAGCAGCTCCTAGAAAGCCTTCATGAAGTGAAACCAAGTAGCAACACCAAATGGCGGTGCCCCAGCATGGCCACAGCTCATAAGCTGAAACTGGAAAAATCAAAATCAAATCAATCAAATATATATATATATTATATATATATATATATATATATATATATATATATATATATATATTATATATATTGTTATATATATGTATATATATATATATATATAGATGCATGCATATATACATCTTTCGGGGTGAATCGCGGATCTGTATTTTAACGAGGGTATTTATTTGTCAACCCGACAAGATACATCTGCACCGCCGGATGCTCCTGAACCAGTTGTTGAGTGTCCCACCCGTGAGAGATCGATGCTAGATGCATCGAAACAACTATTGCGATTAATAATAAATACTCGTGTATTCCATCAGTGTATAAGTTTTCCAGATATAAAGATATAATCTATATATATATATATATATATATCATCAAAATAAGCAACAATGATATCCAGAGTTAATGCAGTACGATCGTTTCGTGCGACTCCATTTAATTGAACAATGCAAATATAACATCAATTTTAACATGTAGAGCAATCCTCAGCTGCATAAAAATATAGAATTTAGTTAAATTCAAAGGATTCATTTGTATAGTTATTCTATTAACCAAAATCACAGAGGGGAATAGGTATTTCGTCTACCGTTAAGTTCTGAGTTCAAATTCCGTGGAGGTCGACTTTGCCTTTCATCCTTTCGGAGTCGGTAAATTAAGTACCAGTTGTTTAATTTATAAATTATGTACCAGCACTGGGGTCAATGTAATCGACATAATCCGTTTGTCTGTCCTTATTTGTCCATTCTTTGTTTAGCCCCTTGTGGTCAATAAAGAAATAAGAAACCTTAGACCCCCTGACAAAATGCTTAGCGGTATTTCGTCTCAATACATTCTGAGTTCAAATTCGGCCGAGGTCGACTTGATGAGTCGAATGGGCGTTATAGAGAATCTGCTATAAGTTATATTGATGCAAATGACTTGAATGTTAGTTGTAATGGTTACTAAGTGAGCACTCCGTCGGTTACGACGACGAGGGTCCCAGCTGATACGATCAACGGAACAGCTGCTCGTGAAATTAACGTACAAGTGGATGAGCACTCCACAGAAACATGTACCCCTAACATAGTTCTCAGGGAGATGCAGCGTGACACAGTGTATGACAAGGCTAACCTTTTGAAATAGAGGTACAACTCATTTTTGACAGCTGAGTGGACTGGAGCAACGTGAAATAAAGTGTCTTGCTCAAGGACACAACGCGTTGTTGGGAATTGAACTCACGACCTTACAATCGTGAGCCGAATGCCCTAACCACTAAGCCACGCACCTTCACAATGGTTAGGAAATATTGCTGAATATATCAGAATTAAGTGTCAGCAATATTTAAACATTTTCTAAAGATTATGAAAGATTAACTTACGAAGGTGAAAGATTAAGTTATATAAAAGATTAACTCATAAGATTAACTTATGAAAGAGAAGTTATTTTCAGCGGATCGTGATAATAAATGTGAATCCCATTCCGATTAGTTGTAAAGACCGCTTGCCTGTCTTCAGTTCTGATACTATAAACAGTTCTGGTGGTTTCCCCCCTTAAAATAGTTATATAACAAGGTGAGATATGCTGTTATATTATTGCCTTTGTAAACGGAAACAAAGAAGATGGCGTCTTCTAAATTCAATGTCGTTGCGGTTTGAGGTGTACAGAAATGGCGTGTTGCCTCGCTATTAAGGAACAGTAATAATGAATAATGATCCTCACGTTAGTCCGGGATCACGTAATTGTATGGGAAGCGTATTGTTCACGTTTTATAAGTTTCAGAATGATGTCACATTAAATCGTCTCCAGTGCTACGTGATCCAAAGTTATTACTGGAGAGTATTTGATGCGACGTTTTACCATTGTCTGGCACATTACTACTGGTGGTTTTAATCAAGACTATAGATTATCGCCTGGAGACTAAAGAGAGTGGTGATCGTTATCTTCATTGACCTCAGCACATTATCGGCTGAAAGATAAAAGCTAAACGCCAACACCACTGGAATTTGAGAAAACCATAAGTCAAATCTAAATGAATTTCTCCATTATGCTATCATTTCTGTTACTCAATAATAATTCGAATGACAAACATATTAATACAGCTGAAATAAATTTAAATAAAATAAAGCCTCCCTGTGGGCTAAATAAGAATGCAAACACATTCTTTTCTACAATACTTATGAGCGGAAAAGGTTTGTGTTTCTAGTAATTTTGTTTTCCATTTTGCGAGAGACCACTAGAAAACCTCTTCTTACTTCCCTAATGAATAGCAAATAAAGAAATTATGAATTAGTCAGCAACGAGGAGGATGACATAATATGGATATTTCTGCGTTTGATGCTCGATATTAATTAAACACTGTCTCTGTACCATTTAGCGTAAATCTGTAGAAATGAAGTCAGTATCACTATTATACCGATTGGGTTAAAAGGCGGCGAGCTGGCAGAAACGTTAGCGCGCCGGGAGAAATGCTTAGCGGTATTTTGTCTGTCGTTACGTTCTGAGTTCAAATTCCACCGAGGTCGACTTTGCTTTCATCCTTCCGGGGTCGATAAATAAAGTACTAGTTTCGCACTGGGGTCAATATAATCGACTTAATCCGTTTGTCTGTCCTTGTTTGTCCCCTCTATGTTTTGCCCCTTGTGGGTAATAAATAAATATATACAGATTAGGTTAATAAGAATGTATCCATAATCATGCTACACCGATAATTTACAGCAAAAAGATGGATGGAGTCTCCTAACTGACCATTTCATTTTTTGTTAACCGCTACTCAAAGAAAATGCACCGGTTCCCATCATTAATAATGAATTATGGATAATTTACATTTCTTATGAAAATGTCAATGAATCGATGCCATTTACTATCTCGTAATCGTATTGTTCCTTTATCACAGGGATTATTAGGAAAGGCAGAAATTCTATGTAGTTTAGCATTAATTTTCGTTTTTCCATACTTTTTACCGTTACTTACCAGTTGCCTATAAGCTATATTCGCTGCAGATATTAGAACTGCATGAAAAATATTTCGCATTCATATTCTTGCTATTGTGTTTTGTGAACGAGTGAGCATTAGCGTCGTTGCTCAGTTCTTTCGGATCGAAATGAGTGATGATGAGGATAATAATAATAATAATATTCATAAAAAATAATAATATTCATAAAAATAAAAATAATAATAATAATAATATACATTAAAAAATAATAATATTCATAAAAATAATAATAATAATGATAATATTCATAAAAATGATAATAATAATGATGATAACAAAAATAACTTCAATAAAAAAGATGAACACCACAAAAAGCCACCGAACAAAGATATTCGAAATATTCGTTTTATATATTAATATTTTACGAGGATTCGTTTAGGTGACAACAGGGTTATATTCGTAGGTTTCAAATATTCCTCAAATATACTTCCTTTTAATTTATTTATATTTTTATTCTCGTTCACAATATTTTTTTTTCGTTTTTCATCAAATTCCAATATAAATACTTACGTGCATATATGTATATACATACATACATACATATACATACATACACGTATTCATATATATATATTCATGTATCTATCTATCTATCTATCTATCTATCTATCTATCTATCTATCTATCTATCTATCTATCTATCTATCTATCTATCTATCTATCTATCTATCTATATCTATCTATCTATCTATCTATCTATATATATATATATATGTATAAATTATTTATGCACATACATACATACATATATATATATACACACACACATATATTTATACGATACATACATACATATATGTATATATGTCCATGTTGTATTTTTTCTACATACCTTAATATATATATATATATTATATATATATATATATATGTATACAATTATTTATGCACATACACATATGTATATATATATAATATATATATATATACACACACATATATATTTATTGATGTAAGTGTATGTGTATGTATGCATGCATACATGTATGTATATATGTATGTGTGCATGTATGAACGTAGGTTTGTATATAACATATCTGAGTTTTCTTATATCATTTCCCACGTCTTCTCAAGAGCTTTCGTTGTTTCCTTTTCTCATAAATACAATATTTATTCGAATACAGTTTCTTTCAGAGATCTTTCAGCATCATTAATTTTATGCTTTATCTAGAGATTCACAGTCGTAAACATCGACTAGGAAAAAAAAAGTGTGATATATTTCAGCACAATATAAATTTCCTTCATGGAATATATATATGTTTTTAGGTAAACGTCTTTGGATATCTATCTATCTATCTATCTATCTATCTATCTATCTATCTATCTATCTATCTATCTATCTATCTGACGACGGTGAAGCTCTATGTAGACGACGGTGAACAGGTGTGGTCGCCGTTTGTGAGGCACGCTTTCCCGCAGCTTGTCTCCATGACCGAACTGCAGTCGTGGATCAAAAAGAGGCCGAGGAAGGGCGAATGGCACCGCGAGTGTCGCGTTGCTCTCAAGCAAGTCTGCCGTCCTGGGTCGACCTTAAGTGACTTCAACACAACCAAAGCATTCTATAGGGGTTTAGTGGAGGGGAGGTACGACACGAGCTCGGGGCGAACCTGGACGTCGACGAGGAGTACCTGACCGCCTGTTCGGGACGGACTTTCGGGCAGGGCCAGGCCGATGGACAACTTCCAGAGATCCCTGGCCTGGCAGTGCTACCGAGAAGCGCTACCGTTCGGGATAAG
>NC_043000.1:116158209-116200709 GCF_006345805.1 Octopus sinensis
CCTTTAGTCGAGCAAATCAACCCCAAGACTTATTCTTTGTAAGCCTAGTACTTATCGGTTGTCAACCAGCATCGGTTGTCAAGCGATGTTGGGGCGACAAACACAGACACACAAACATATACACACATATATACATATATATACATATATATACGTATATATATGTATACGACGAGCTTCTTTCAGTTTCCGTCTACCAAATCCACTCTCAAGGGTTTGGTCGCCCCGAGGCTATAGTAGAAGACAGTTTGCGTATAGTGTCACGCAGTGGGTCTGAACCTGGAACCATGTGGTTCGTTAGCAAGTTACTTACCACACAACCACTCCTACTTCTAAAGAAATGTATAAATATTAAGCATCAAAAGAATCATGCAAAATCTGCCGGGACTTGACAAAATTTTCTTAACTTAAAAGCTCATTTATAAAGATTTGAAAGAAAAATCAGTCGGTACAATATATTTTTAATTAAATATAATACCAATGATAAAGCTAATATTTTCCATGTATTTTTCTTTTGTTATATTAAAATTTACAGGTAGCTTACATTTTCACATTAATGTGTGTAATTAGGTATTTTGTAAATTTTTTAAAACATCAATTTTTAGAATAAAATGAAATCTAAAATTGGAAAATTAAATTTAGCGCATTTGTGCTTCAGTATGTAGGTGAATTTTGCACTTCGAGTTTTCTCATCAGGAATTGTAATGAAACTTAAATTTGAAAATAATGAAGACATTCTAATTAGTAATTTTTAACAATAAAAATAGCTTAAAAAGTAATTTTTAACTATTGATATTTTCACCTGATTTTATTTTAATTTGCATTCAATCAGCAACGTATGAAAGTAAACTTACTATATTCCATTTCGCTAATAACTTTATCTTTTAAATAACACGAATGTCGTGGGTTCGAGCCCCATACTGGCTATATTTTAATTTTTTTAACGGCGGTGCATCAGCATGATCGCAGCTCTGAGTTGAAACTAGAGAGAAAAAAAAAAAACTCGAAATGACGTTTTTCCCTAAGACCAAGATCTGAAGAAAACGGAATTATTGAATAAATACATTCCTAATGACCTTTGGCATTCAAAAAAAAAAAAAACCCAAAAAGATAAATCTGAAAAGTGAAAATATCTTACGCAACAATAAAAGAGTTTTTCTGAACAAAATTAATTTTTTATACTTTTATTCAATGCTGCAATGATTGTTCAAATCCATCATTAGGAATGGTACAACACCACAAAAGTCTCTATTAAATGAGAATCTAATCGTGTGCAATGAATGCCAAAATCTCATTTATGTCGTGCTTTTGCACAACTGAACATCCATTCAACATGGCTTTTAGTTGTATGAGTAAATGGATCAAAGAAAATCCGTGTATATTTGAATATCTTGTATGGAAGAAAACAATTTAATTGATGCCGTTTTATGATTTCCACAGATCCCTCACGAAATGTTACTGGTAAAACACAATCTTACGCTACATCTAACGGTGTTGCAATCAAAGAACCTAGCTATGATTTGACATTTTATATTCGCGCTAATTAGTTCTTCGTCATTATATTACCTTTTTCTAGAATGTTTTTTCTTTATCAATTATTTGCCTCACAACTTCTTACAAAAGAGTGATATTGCTGCAACATTTTCATCCTTTGTATTCAGACTACTGATCATAAAGGAACGACACGACTGGGAACGTTACTAGTTATATAACAAAAATCCATCAGTCATGAGTCGGTCTTTTATATCATAAATACTCCCAGACGTAGCTACTCGGGAAAAAAGAAATTAACGAATCTATACAGAGTAACAACGACAGGGCGTCTATATCATCATTTGACCTGTGATAATATGGATTAGCTAGATATATATTCACACACACACACACACACATACACACACACACATACACACAGACACATACACACAGTCACACACACACAGACAAACACGTAGCACACATACACATGCACGCACGCAAAGTATATAAATATATGTATATTTATACCCACACACACACACACGCACACACACACACACACATATATATATATACATTCTTTTATTCTTTTACTTGTTTCAATCCTTTGACTGTGGCCATGCTGGTGCACCACCTTTCGTCGAGCAAATCAACCCCAGGACTTATTCTTTGTAAGCCTAGTACTTATTCTATCGGTCTCTTTTACTGAACTCCTAAATTATGGGGACGTAAACATACCAGCATCGGTTGACAAGTTGTGTTGGGGGAGAAACACACACACACGTATATATACAACGGCTTTCTTTCAGTTTCCATCTATCAAATCCACTCACAAAGCTTTGGTTGGCTCGAAGCTTTAGTAGAAGACACTTGCCCAAGGTGTCACGTAATGGGACTGAATCCGAAATCATGTGGTTGGTAAGCAAGCCACTTACTACACAGCCACTCCTGCGCCTACATATATATACTATATACATACATACATACATACACACACACACCCACACACACACACACACACACACCACATATATATATATATATATATATATATATATATATATATATATATATATATATATACTTTATTTAAAAGCAGCAGAAAATTCAACAAAACCTGTTACTCTGAGTTTTGTTGAATTTTCTGCTGCTTTTAAATAAAGTATATTACTCTACCCCTGGTATTGAGTACTCTTTTTTCCACCTTGTTTCACATTTATGTGTTTACTCCGGTATATATATATATATATATATATATATATTATATATATATATATATATATATATATATATATAAAGGGATCGGCAGAAAGTTGATTCACCACATACCGAAATTTAGAATATATTATATATATATATATATATATATATATATATAGAGAGAGAGAGAGAGAGAGATACATTCATACACACATACACACGCACACACACAGATATGTTTTATTTTCTACATGTTTTAGTCATTAGATTGAGACCATGCTAGAGCATCTCCTCCAAGAATTTTCGTCGAATGAATCGGCTGTACTACTTTTAGACCTGGAACTTAGTTACTTGGAGATAACAGACCAGCACCGGTTGTCAAACAAAGAAACAAATACCGACACACATATAGACACACAGACATCTACATACAGTAACACACGGACACAAGCACGCACGCACACATACCCATATATAGGGCAAGTTTCTTTCAATTTCCGTCTTCCGAATCCATTTCGAAGGTGGTCGGCCTGATTATGGTAGGAGACACTTGCTCAAGATGCCACGAAGTGGGACAGAACCTGGACCCCTGTGGTTGTGTAGTAAGCTTCTTTCCACAGAGAAAAACTACCTCATGCCCTTCTCCAGTCTTGATTTTATGACCAGTTCTTTTCAAGATTGTAACAATACAGAAAGCTTTTGTATGAATTGTAGAAAGGAATACAATTTTATTTATAACGTAAAATATATACAACAAAGCGTTCCATTCCTTACCTGACAACATTTGTATTTATTGAAACGTTCATACAAATGTACCTATACTTGTGTTATATTTCATATATCCCATTTCATGCATGCCAACATCTCTGTCCAGTTTCAAATTACTATCCCTGTGTATATGGTATCATGTTTGAAAAACCTATTGCTTTGATGTAAAAGATATTCTCTTCTTTCTTAGACATAGAACTATTTGAGTATTTTCCCATTTCTTTATTTGCTGAGGGCAGCTTGTTTGTAAAACAAAAATACTAAAGTTTTTTGGTGAACATTCATAAATAACAGCAACACAGTATTATTCCACTACACCAGTTACAGAACTAAATGATTGATGATTCATCGTAGCTGAGATGAAAGCATTTTAGTTTTGGTAGTGCACAAAAAACCTTAAAGATGGAATTCATATTTTCTGGTTTCTTGCTAATTGCGATTTGACAATATATATACATACGTATATGCATACATACATACATACATACATAAAAAATCCATACCTACATGTTAAGCTCCGCATCTGCTAGAGATACCAATGTAACACGTAATTTCTTTGTGGAAGACATGAAAATTTATAGGAAAGTTTATACAAAGAACCAAAACAACTGGACTTAATAATATTTTCAGCTGACACAAGAATGAAATTTGGTGAAACTAAATAAGAGGTATATGCTTATTGAATATGGAAAATCATCCCCCATCCAAACCCAAAACTTTAATTTCTGTTCCACATAAATAATGCGGCAAGTTCCTAGGCATGGAAACATCTGAGGGTATTCTGAAAAAACAAAGACAGAGTGAATTGAGAATACTACATCAGACTTTGAGAAATGTAGTAGTCAGAACGTTCCTCTTATGGTAATACATTATTAGACAATAATGCCAGTGTTGTTACTAAAATCTGGGACACTTGAATGATCTGTAGGGTAAATGCAGACACGTTAAAACTTGAAAGATCTTGACATCAACTGGAAACGTGCACAGAGACACTAATATCGGCAAGCTCTACCTGAGGAGAGATGATGGAAGAAGAGACTTGAGATCAGAGCAGATAACATTTGACAGTCCAATACTATGTACGGAACATCAACAACAACAATAATACATAAAATTAGGGCTGAAAAGCGAATGCCGAAACATCCAACCTTTCGGCAATGGGTTCTCGGGAAACACTCTCTTCCCGATGACCTATCACACAATAGTAAAACAGCTGTTCTATCCTGCCTCATAGAAGACCAAGATATGAAACGCTTGGCAAGTCAAAATAGAATTTAAAAAAAGAGAGAAAGGAAGACTATGCGTAGCTGTGTTTCCCGAAGTCTTGGCGATGACAGCAATTTCACCATGAAGTGTAACCTTCGCTTATTCGTGACCACTGTATCATATGACACTTCGAAGGCTGTGCATTTGCAATCGAAGAACAGGAAATTGTCACGAAATATCTGGTAAACAGTGGAAGTAGTGAAGCACTTGCTTCTCTAAGATACAACGGAGAATGTCTATTACGTCACATTTCTGTGAAAAATATACATGTGGTTAGCACCTGCTCAAAAATGTCAACGACATACTACCTCTCAATGCGAGACGACCTTGTCTCTCAAAGCAATATACAATGCCATCGCTAAGAAAGACTGCTCTGATATATCTGTAGAGAATCTCCTGTTACTATTTACGTAATATCTAGGTCGCTTTCATTCTTTTGTTGTCTTACCATTTCTATCAATATATATATATATATATATATACATATACGAATATACACATATACACATACATATATACACACACACACACATATATATATATATTATATATATATATATATATATATATATATAGACATATACGTATATATATATATATATATATATATATATCCATATACGTATAATAAATATATATAAATATATATATATACATATACGTATATATAAATATATAAATATATATATTACATATACGTATATATAAATATATATAAATATATATACATAGACTTATACGTATACATAATATATATATATATATATATAGACTTATACGTATATAAAATATATATATATTATAGACATATACGTATATATATATATATATATATATATATATTATATAATGAAATTCTGGTACGTATGTATGTAATACACAGTCTTTGCATATGTATACATTCTCATAAATGTTTAAAAATAAATAGGCAAAATATATAGACAGGAATACAAGATATATTTGTGGAACATTCCATCAGTACAAACCTGATATCGTTTTGTCGGTGGGTGGCGGGAAACGTATAGTAAAAGTTCCTGTATGTACTGTCTTAGACTTCAACAACCCTGCTGATACGAATATCTCATCGGAAATCAGAGAGGAGAAACTGTGCAGACAACCGCTTCGAAACATTCAACCTCTCTATCCAGGTTATGAATTTCCGTTTTAGAACAATAGTAATCGGTGCGCTTTGATTTGGGAGTAAATGCCTGAATGAGAAACTGAAGAAGCTCTGATCTCCAGAGAAGTAAATCGACCGGCGAACACGCGTATTACAAATATAATCTGTAAACGGAATAGTAAAGATATGCAAGAGTTTAGGAAATTCAAATTGCGAATTTGACTTCATTTTCTATATTCCAGCAATGGATTTCGTATCATTGTTCGAATCCAGCTGCTTCTTTGCATGGAGACGTAAAATAATTAAAGATATAAGAGAAGTATCTACGTACATACATGCATACATGCATAAATACATACATACGTACATACATACGTACAAACATACATACGTACATAAACACGTACATACATACACACGTACAAACATACATTCATACATACATACATACATATATATAATATACATAATACATACATACTTACATACATACATACATACACACATACACATGTTCATACATACAAAGGTCCAGGAAAAAGGAAACATTTGCAGAGAATTTATGTCGAAATTACATATCTTGTACCCAGACTATAAATTCTTATTTGTACCTAATATCCCAGGTGCATAAGGTTATGTGCCAATAAATTTCCACAAGGCCTAGAAAGACTCGGTTTCACGGAAAAAAGAGCAAAATAACTGAACCCGACCACACAATTACAAACCATGGGAAGTCTCTTAACCCAAAAAGTATTGTTGCTTTGTTAGGAACCGGCTTGAACCACGTATGTGTGGTATGAATTTCAACAAATTCTCGGTCAGTTAAAAAATTAAGACGTTATTAGGAAGAAATATATAAATAGCCATATGCAATATAGCTACTCCTTGTTTCCTGGGCGGCTTATTGAATTTACGTCACCATTGTTCGAGTCAGATACGTCAGCAAGATGCGTTTAACGTAAATGATGGTTGAATGAACACAAGTGGTCGGAAAAAGACAGAAAAAGTTATGAGGGATATAATTCAAAAGATACCGATAGGATAAGTTCTAGACTTAAAAATAATTGCCAGAGTCGATTTATTGGACTAAATCCTAAAATGACCGCAGACCTTTGGCTGAAATAAGTAAGGGGCAACAATAAAATAATATATTCCCAAATTGTCTCCTAAATAACACAATTCTTTTTATAAACTGGAAGGATGTATTTGTTCTACATTTTGACTCAAGACCCGCACTTTCGTGCGTGTTGGTAAGTTAATTACATTGTCCCCACTGCTCAACTGGTAGTTATTTTCTTGACTCCAGGAGGATGAAAGGTAAAATCAGCCGCGGTGGTATTTCAACTGAAAATGTAAATTCGGAAGAAATGCGCCGAAGCATTTAGTTCGGAGTGTTAATGCCGCGGTACGTTTGTCGCCTTCAAGTATATATTAGAGAATATAATCCTTTGTATTCGTAACACACACCACTAATCACAAGACATTGGCATTCTCGGCAATGTTACTACAAATAAATTTACACACGACGGGTATGACTTGACTACTTTTATCGTAAGCGTAACCAATCGGGTTTAATCTTAGCTATTCGTCATAAACTTATGGAACGTTTATACGGTAATTATGAGAGGCTGTCTTAACCATAGTTGGAACTGCTTGAAAAAGCTTGAAATTATTTTCTGTGCAATTTTCTCAGTAATAGCGAGTTTTCTGTATACTGTACAAATAGGAGCGCCTTTGGCATGTTTAAAATCTTGAGAGCGAACTCGGAGAAGCAGGTGTCGGATATGATCATTTCCTCTACTTGGCACTCGAACGTCATGTGACTGAAAAGAGATAAGATTTATACAAGTTTCGAAAACGATTAACATATGTCATAGAGAAAAAACAGAGTTAGAGCTACTAAAAAAAACTAACTAAATATATTAAAAATAAAAAGCAAAAAAATTATAAAACGTTACGATAACAATGTTTTTTGTGATGATTCAATTAAGATTGGAAAGTAATATAAGTAGATGCAAAAAGGCGAACGAACATAATCTGGGAACCCAACATTTTACATAAACATTATTTCAGTCACTGGACTTCGACCATGCTAGGGCCCCGCCTTATTCTTGTAAGCCTAGTACTTATTCTATCGGTCTCTTTTGCGAACCGCTAAGTTAAGGGGAAGCAAACACAGCATCGGTTGTCAACCGATGTTGGGGACAGAAACACACACACAAATATATACACACATACATATATATGTATGTATATATATATATAATATATATATATATATATATATATATATATATATATATATATATATATACGACGGGCTTCTTTCAGTTTCCGTCTACCAATCCACTCACAAGGCTTTGGTCGGCCCGAGACTATAGTAGAAGACACCTGCCTAAGCTGCCACGCATGGGACTGAACCCTGAACCATGTGGTTCGTAAGCAAGCTACTTACCACACAGTCACTCCTACGCCTATATATACCATGAAACAAAAGACAAAGACAGGTGTAAAAACAACAAACAAGTGTATTAGCTTAACGCTCGGGAAGTTGAGAAAGTCTTTTACGTTTCGAGCCTACGCTCTTCAACAGAAAGGAGGACGAGGAAATAAACATGGAGAGAATAAAAAAAACTTTAGTGGCTAGAGGTCGATCATTGCGGCTGGGTCGACGGAGGTGGTCAGACCGGAGAGCTAGGAGGAAGGTGAGATGATAAAGTAGTGTATGTGTGTATGTGAGAGTGTGTATGTGTCTGCGTATGGATTGGAGCTGGTGACATCACATGTTGATGTGTGCATGTGTGGGAGTGTGTATGATGGTGTGGGTGCTGGGAGTGGTCAGTGCTAGTGTGTGTGTGTGAGGTGGTGTAATGTGGTGTCGTGTGGCATGATATGGCGGTGTGGGATGATACGGGTCGGTGGTGTGTGGTGTGATGATATGTATATATATATGTGTGTGTGTATATATACATATATGTATAGATACATATATACACAGATACACACACTCACTCACACGTTCGTGTGTCCGTGTGTGTCAGTGCCCCAAGTTTCTTTCAGTATCCGTTTGCCAAATCCACACACAAGCATTCGATCGCTGCGAGGCTGCAGTAAAAGACACTTGCCCAAAGACGCCGCGCTGCGAGACAGAAGCCAAAACAACATGGTTGACAAACAAGCGTCTTAACCGCACAGCCGCGCCTATCACATGTTCTATATTCTAAATCTTTACCAGACTAAATTTAATCATACCTCAATTTTTAATAATTGAATTCAATATGTAATTCCACAATAATTACATCCTTTGTTTTCAACCCACATGAGATTCTAGGACATGTATGGACACTCCATTATGTTATTACGTAATTAACTTACTACATAATTATCTAATCAATTGTAAACATACTTATTAGTTTTCAACTGTGTCTGCATTTGCAATGTTTGTTTTCAAAACGTATATACCGAAGTTTCTGGCCTATATATTCTTTAATTCCCAATTCATATTACTATAAATGTATAATCTGTCTGCAATCACCAGCACACATTTCATTTAATAGCTACTTGTTTCCACTTTCTCTACCTATGTATGTACCGTCATAGACTTGCACATGCACTTATATGTGTGCGTGTATATGTGTGTCTATATATATATATATATATATATATATATATATATATACCTACATGCATATGTATATATACACACTCCACACACACACACACACACACACCCACACACATATATATATATATATATATATATATATATATTTGTATATGCTGCGTAAAATATTTCAGGACAGATTTATGTTTATCTAAAACAGGTACATGATAACGTTATTTATAAAAAGAATGCTATGAGGATAAAAATAAACCTTCTTTTCTATGATGTTATTCAATAACAGTAGCAACAACTGTTTCTTTATGCGATTCAAACCATCTGCATGCTCGAATCAAGTGGTTCTGGTTCATTTTGGACATTATTCTGACTATGATAGCTTTCAAAATATCGTTGGTGTTATGGGCGTGTTCATTGACCTCTCTGAACAACACCCTGCAGCTAATAGTCCAATGGATTGAGATCTGGGAAATTAGGAGTCCAGATGCTGGGGGTTATGTGATCTTGAAATTTTTCAGACATCCATTCCTCTGTTCCTAGAGTCATAGGTGATAGCGCAGAGCCTTACTGAAACACATACGGCCTTCCATTGCATATACCGTCTATCCAGGGTTTAACAATTATTTCCAGGACCTCAATTTAGGCGGCAGAGTTAACTCTGAGGCCTTGTGGAAAGAAGTAAGGAGGCATCACATGTCCTTCATTGCTGACAACGCCTAAACCCATGACAGTTGCGGGAAATTTTGTATTCATAACACTTGGAACATCAGAAGGGTCTGCACATTATCATCTGTCATTTCGGCTGTTCACTTTTTGATCTTGGTCGAAATTTTTCTCGTTTGAGAAAAAATCAAATCAAATCTTCTGCTGGATTTTTCAGTTTATTTAAGAACATTTTAGATCTGATGTAGTAAATTGCTTTTGTTTTTCTGACAAATTGACCTTTCCTCTGATATCTGATACCTTCGTGGACAACATTTCTCACTGTTCCTCCTGACACATGGAGATTATTTGCAATTGACCTTATGGACTTCCTGTTGAACTTGGTGGATAAATGCAAGTGTTCTAATGATTTCAGGGCGTTTATAATGCTTTTTTATGCTTCAATACTGGTGATACGTTTTCATCTTCAGTCTCCAACTCTTTATAAACTTTGAAGATCTGGCAGCTTTTAAAAATCGAGATATTTCAAAATCTCTACGCTTAGCTACTTTATAACCACAATAACAGCATACCTCTTCATTTCTTGTGTAAGCTGCGTGTCTGCCATTATTATTTTCTCAAACAAAGATTATACAGAGTTAGCAAAAAATGCACCAATGAACCAAAAAACGTATGTCCTCAAATACTTTACTCACCCTGTATTCTATATATATATATATATACATACATACATACACGCATAAATATGCATATATACATATGTATGTATATATATATATATATATATATATACCGCCTGCTGTGATATGGGACTGCGATGTTTGGTCGCACTGCCATTAGGCAGTGGGACTGAACATGAAACCATGTAGTTGTAAAGCGAACTTCTTAACCACACTTCTATGCCTGCTTCTTTTGCTAAGTTTTCTGTATAACCAAATTTCAACTAACATGAACACCAAGACTTTCATCTCTTTCTGCATCTTACAAATCTTCCTCTTCTTATTACAGTTCCGTACATTTAAGTTTTCTCTTATCTTTCCATTTTCTAGCTACTTCAATTCGCAAATATTTGCCGTGAATTTAAACTCAATTTCCACTTGAAAATTAAATGTAATTTCATGCCACTTGAGATACTTAAATTGCGGTGTGTATTGACTATATATACACATCTATCTATCTATCTATCTATCTATCTATCTATCTATCTATCTATCTATCTATCTATCTATCTATCTATCTATCTATCTATCTATCTATCTATCTATCTGTCTGTCTGTCTGTCTGTCTGTCTGTCTGTCTGTCTGTCTATATATCTGTCTGTCTGTCTATCTATCTATCTATCTATCTATCTATCTATCTATCTATCTATCTATCTAATGTATAAGAATAAAATCCACGGTATTCAATTTATTGCTTAGATACGTGCGTTGCCACAATATATGGTGCGTATGTATTTTTCAAGAATACAATAGCTGTCCCTTCGTTTTGGTATTTGGGTTGCATGATTTCCGATGTGAATTCGTGTGTAGAAACAAAGAATGGTTACATATTGTTAGAATCTATTTCACAGATGAGTTCAAAACCTGTGATTAGTGGAAAAGACACAACATAAATTTAGCTTTCATTTAATATTCTAAAATGAAAGACATACGTTTTCTCCTTGTGTGCAAAACGTCTATCTTCTCATTTCAACGATTGCAGTAATATGCAAATAGGCTGAACCACTTAAGTTTCATATGAATTTGTATGTAGTATATAATAGCACCGAGCTGCTTTTGCCTCTGAAGACTCATGGCTCAGTAGTTAGAGCGTCGGGCTTACAATCATTAGTTTGTGAGTTCGATTCTTAGACCGGGCTGTGTGTTGTGGTTGTGTTGCGTTCTTCAGTAAGATGTAGGAGTGGCTCTGTGGTAAGTAGTTTGCTTACGAATCACATGGTTCCGGTTTCAGTCCCACTGTGTGGCACCTTGGGCGAGATTCTTCTGCTATAGCCTCGGGCAGACCAAAGCCTTGTGAGTAGATTTGGTAGACGGAAACTGAAAGACGCCCGTCCTGTGTATGTATATATATATAATATATATATATATATATATATATATATATATGTGTGTGTGTGTGTCTGTGTGCGTATGTGTGTGTATATGTTTGTGTGTCTGTGTTTCTCTCGCCATCAACACCTGACAACCGATGCTGGTGTGTTTACGTCCCCGTAACTTAGCGGTTCGGCAAAAGTGACCGGTGGAATAAGTACTAGGCTTACAAAGAATTAGTCATGGGGTCGATTTGCTAGATCGACCAATGACCACAGTCAAATGACTGAAACAAATAAAAGTGTAAAAGAGCAAGACACTTTATTTCACGTCGTGATACTTAACTCAGCTGTAGAAATGAGTTGCGATGTCACTGGTGCCGATCTGTATCGGCCTTTCCGTTTTCCTTGGACAACATCGGTGGAGTGAGGTAGTGAGATGAGGCTGATATGCATGGGCAAGTGCTGGTCTTTCTTAAACAGCCTTACCCAGATTTGTGTCGATAGGGTAACCTTCTATGTGCAATCCCATGTTCATTCATGACCGAAGGAATGGTGGTCTTTTCTTTCTTTTTTTACTATTGCCTCTGAAATAAAGAAAATAATTTAACCGTTAGCTTATGAAGCTGAAAAAAACGCTTAACTCTGAGGCCCATGTTTTGGTGGGTGAGGAATGAATCAAAGATAGATAGGAGCCAAATGTTGTTCACGCCATCAGCATTTGCCGCCATGACAGTGGTATATCAGTTCTTTTATTAATATGATTCAAATCACGTATTGAAACAGACATCGCCTTCATAACTGATAGTTCACTACCTAAACCGCACATGACAGGCAACCGATAAATTATTGATGCTTTATTGTTCTTCATGTGTCCAATATTCACAATTGTTTTACACGATTATATTTTTGAAAATCTAATATTGATATTTCATATTGACAAACTGCTATAATTTAATAGAACTATATCTGACTACCTGTAAAATGGCGCTTAAGTTATTGATCTATATCCCACAAAGAGAAGTCTATCCCGATGGAATTTGTTAAAAGATAACGCTGTATTCTGTATATTTAGATATATTTATACTGGCGAATTATTGTTTCTTCTACACGAATGCCCGGCTATAAGTTCAAGATTAATTTTATTTTTGCATCCGTAAAATGACAAGAGATCTTTAGCGAGATGAATAAAAGATTGAGATGAGCAAAAATTTATTAAGGACAATATCGACAAATGTGGAGTGAAAATATGATTAGCTTCAACTGGGAATTTGAAAACTGACAAGTGTTGTCATCTTCCAGAAAACTTATCTTTTATGTGTGACCCTTGTGAGAATTATAAAGCATTATCGATATGCAAAAATTATCAAACGATATATCTCCTAAAGGAGATTCTTGGGAAGTTAAAACATTCCCCTCCGTGAATCAATGTCTATGTTACAACCAGCATTTCAGTTCAATGATAAACTGGCAATATATCGAAGACAGTTGACAAATATAATGTTTAAACTTAACGTATTCACTACGGATCATAAACAGGGTAAAAAAAAGAAGTTATATTTCGATTAATCTGCAACACAATTATTTTTCGAGTAAAGAAGTGAGTTTAAGTTGTGAGGTTGATGCCTTCAAAATAGTTCGAAACGTAAAAGAATGGGGATTGTCTAAAGCAAGAAGCCATTAGCGGGTAGCAGTCTTTATTCTTTTCTACTCTAGAGGCACAAGGCACGGAATTTTGGGGGAATGAGCCAGTCGATTAGATCGACCACACTACGCAGCTGGTACTTAATTTATCGACCCCCGGGGGGATAAAAGCAAACTCGACCTCTACGGAATTTGAACTCAGAACGTAAAGACAGGCGAAATACTGCTAAGTATTTCGTTCGGTTGCTAACGTTTCTTATTTCTTTAATGCCCAAATGGGGCTAAATATAGAGGGGACTAAACGAAGGTACATTTAGACGATGAGCCAAAGACTTCAATCTAGTAAGAAGAAGAGAGCTCACCATGTTAATAATTTGATTCTGAACTGATTTCAGCAGGTTAAGACATCCAGAGGAGGCACCAGATGACAGTAATAATTAATGAAAAGCTGACTGGTGGCCTTATATACACACAAGATACTCTCAGTCTTAAGAAACCTGGTAGCATGGAAGACTGAGTCAATCTTTTTGGCAACTAACATAGCAATCACTCGAACAATTTTTTACAAGAGAGATGCTCCGTAAATGTCAATACGTTGAGACGGTTACCCATAGCTTCCGAGAGGATAAAATCGCGCTCATAGCAATTACAGTGTTTTTTCTTTAATTTTTATTCGCAATGTCTTCTCATTTTGTTTCGCTTGCTTCTCTAGATGTGAATTTTATAAAAATATCATTCTTTCTATTGACATTGATATTTTTTATTACAATTTCTTTCGTTTGAGTTCAGTTCTTCATAAACCGCTCATTTAAATCGGTTTTATGGTGTGAAAGTGTAAATATTGACAGTTGCATATGTTTGTACACATAAAATATTTATTCTCTCTTGTTTCGTTTCGTGCAGGATATATTTGTTATTTGTTTCAGTTCAATAATAGCATTATGAACATCTTCGAGTGATGAACCGGTTTAAACACACATGCAAACACATACGTACATACACTGATACACACATACAGACACACCTACACTTAAATAAATTACAGATACATATACACATACACACAGACAAACTCAACCCAAACGCAAAGATTTATACACACACATATATATTATATATATATATATATATACATCTTTAGAGAGATAGAGAGAGAGTGAGAGAGATAGAAAGAAAGGAAGAGTATGTGTGCGTGTGCGGGTATTGTATGTGTCTCGTGTGTGTGTGAATTATATATATATATATATATTATATATATATAGAGAGAGAGAGAGAGATGTAAAATTTATAACGTGCCTGATTGAAATTCAGGTTTCTGTTTGCTCCGAATAAAGTTAGGTTAATAAATTAATATTCAAATGTAAATTGGATACAGTAATTTCTTGAAATATATCTCATGCTCTGTTCCTAAGTGGCCAAATAAAATACAAATTTGTTTTTTACTGCTTCGTTTGCAAATAAGCTTAGTGATAGCTATGCACCTTTCCAATTGATACACATGGAAAGACACTGATGAAATTTAATTCTCTGAGAATGTACGTAATTTGTTTAATGTTATTCAGTAATACATCGCAATCTGATGGTTTCTGTTTTATATGTACATTAAACTTAGCATAAATAGAAGAATATTAGGTGGTTGATAATGATCAGGGGTTTATCTTTTACCATATACATGCATAAATACATACACTCTCTGGTGTTAAATCATCAACAAACCTTGGTCCTTAAGGTTTTATCTCTTACTTGCTTCAGTCATTAGTTAGTGGCCATGCTGGGGTACCGCCGTGAAGTGTTTTAGCCGAATGAATAGATTATTGTCCTTTTTAAGTCTAGTAGTTATTGTATCGAATCCTTTTACCGAACTGCTAAGTTACGGGGACGTAGAAAGACCAACACCGGTTATCAAGCGGTGTTGGGAAGCAAAGAGAGATGCAAAGACGCACGCGCGCACACACATACGCACATACAAGAGGATTCTTTTAATTTCCGTCTACCAAATCCACTCACAAGGCTTCGGCTTGCCCAAGGGTGTAGTGCAATAATCTTGTCCAAGTTGCTAAGCAGTGGGGTTGAACACGAAACCGTGTGATTGGGAAGTAAGATTCCTGTCACACACCCACACCTGCGCCAAAGTGCCGTGGCATATAACAGGCCGAACTTATATTTAATATTTTTATTATTATTATATTTATCATATTTATTATTATTTATTTATTTATTAAAGGAGCACCCCGTCGGTTATGACGATGAAGGTACCAGCTGATACGATCAACGGAACAGATGAATTGGAGCAACGTGAAATAAAGTGATTTGCTCAAGGACACAACGCGTCGCCGGGAATTGAACTCACGACCTTACGATCGTGAGCCGAATGCTCTAACCAATAAGCCCCGCGCCTTCACACACACAGACACACACAGACACACAGACAGACACACACACACAGACAGACACACACACACTCACAGGCACACATATATGTATATATGTATGTATTTGTGTATCTGTGTTTGTCCCTCCATCATCGCTTCACCACCGATTTTGGTATATTTACGTCCCCGTTACGTAGCGGTTCGGCAAAAGATACAGGTAGAATAAATACTACACTTACAAAGAAAAAGTCCTCGGATCGATTTGTTCGACCAAAGGCGGTGCTCTAGCATGGCCGCAGTCAAATAATTGAAACAAGTATAAGAATAAAAGGATGCATGCAGATATATGCTTTTTATTATTTGTTTTAACCACTTTTTTTGGTTCGTTACTTCAACAGCTCCTTTATATTATCCAGCGTATAATGATATCACCAAGAAGAAACTCGTCCAGTTTCGGCCCCAATCCTTACTGTTTTCGATGTGGTGGGGCCCCTACTTATGGAGGTGTCTTCAGCCATAGTGTTGAGTGCGTTTTCCCCCCTTTTTTCCTTGGGTGTTTGTTGTTTGGATTCTTCGATGCAGCGGCAAGAGATGTCAGCGGGTGAATGCTGACATTCGTTGACACTACATCGAAGTTCCTCTCCCTTATATTAAGTACCTCTTCTTTGTGTTAAGATGCGCTTAACACATACACAGTTATTTAGAGTCACATACGTTATTATCTAAGTCTCTGCTGATTCACCGGAAGCTTTAAATTATAGGGTAATAGAGTAATTTTTATAACATTATAACCGAATGGATCCGGTTTGCAGTGCTCGGGGTTTCTCGTTTCCGATCAGTAGGTAAACCAAGTTTGCTTTTCTTTTCAAGTATTATAACATGTTTCACTATAATTTTAAACCACCAAATTTACTCACAAAGAATTGGTCGGGCCTAGGGATATAGTAGAAGATTTAGCGAAGTGGGACTGAACCCTAAACCGACAACTTACAAAGCCAATCTCTTAAATGCAGAGCCATGCCTACGCCTATATCTATAAGAAGCTATTTGCATGTTTGCTTGGTTTAAGCGTACAATTTTACGTTCGTTCAGAATATAATGGAATAAAGTCTAAAGCGTCCGCAATAAGTTTTAATACACAAAAGCATAGGTCTGTACATGAACGAATATATTGCAGAATTAATGTAATATTTGAAAAGCTTCCAATATTATAAAATTTGAAGTATTTGTCCATGAAACATTCTTCTTTGGCCCTCCAAAACTATCGGGAAGCCGATTAAAAGCACAGGCATTGCTATGTGGTTAAGATATTTACTTTGCAACGACGTTACTTCCGGTTCAGCAGCTTGGCCAAGTGACTTCTACTACAGCCCTGGATCGACCAATGCTCTGTTAGTAAAATTGGTTGACAGAAACTGGGTGGAAGCCCGCAGCGTACATGTTCTTTCTGTTATTCTTTTACTTGTTTCAGTCATTTGGCTACGACCATACTGGAGCAGTACCTTTAGTTGAACAAATCGACCCATTGTTTGTAAGCCTAGTACTTATTCTATCGGTCACTTTTTGCCGAACCGCTAGTTTACGGGAACGTAAACACACCGACATCGGTTACCAAGCGATGGTGGAGGGAGAAACACAGACACACACATACAAATATATATATGCAAATATACATACATATATGTATATATATATATATATATACGACAGGCTTCTTTTAGTTTCCGTCAACCAATCCACTCACAAGGCTTTGGTTGGCCCAATTCTATAGTAGACAGTTGCCAAAGATGCCACGCAGTGGGACTGACTCGAGAACCTTGTGGTTGGGAAGCAAGCTTCATACCAGGCAGCCACTCCTGCGCCTGCATGTATATATTTTGTACGTGTAAAACTGTAAAATACTGAAAATAACTGTACTTAAATTATGCATTCTCATAGTGAATGAAATTACACCAGGATCTACCTAAGGATTTATTTAATCAATCATCTGATAATAATGATAATAATTACAGAATATCTCAGCAATATACTACGAGTGTGAAACACGTGTCGAAACAATTGTAAGGATTTTGAATAAAGTATGTCGTTCATTTCATTTCCTATCATTTATCTGTATGTGTATGTATAACGTCATCACTTGTATGTATACACCTCATGTCCCACACCAATCGCTTGACAACTAGTTTTGGTTTGTTTACGTCCCTAAAACTTAAGCTTTTACAAAAGTGACCCAAACTTAAAGAATACACTACTGTAGATTTGTTCGACTAAATCCTTTAAAGAGTGCTCCAGTATGGCTGCAGTCCAGTGAGTGAAACAAGTAAAGGGTAAAAGATTGAAATGCGTGGTTTCGACTGGTCATTGGTCTGAGGGAACTTAATACGCATACATTCTGGATATGTATGTATGTATGTATGTATGTATGTATCTCTCTCTCTCTCTCTCTCTCTCTCTATATATATATATATATATATATATATATATATATATATATATATATATATATATATATATATAATATATATATATATATATATACCGGAGTAAACACATAAATGTGAAACAAGGTGGAAAAAAGAGTACTCAAATATCAGTGGTAAAGTAATATGCTTTATTTAAAGCAGCAGAAAATTTAACAAAACCTGTAACAGGTTTTGTTGAATTTTCTGCTGCTTTAAATAAGTATTTATATATATATTATATATATATATATATATATATTATATATATAATATACCACATATATATATATATATATATATATAATATATATATATATCTATATACATATATATATATATATAATATATACATATATATACATATATATATATATACAATATAATATACATATATATATACATAATATATATATATACATATATATATATATATATAATACATATAATATATATATATATATATATATATATAAATGAATGTTTTTAATATATTGAACGTGAAATACAGGAAGGGACGACACGGAACACAGACAACTCATTCGAAGCCTTCAATCTTCAGTCAGACACCGAATCATCATAGCAAATTTCGGCTGTTCAATTCTGATATTTGCTCCAACTCGGCCAGCCCCAAGAAAAAAAACTAAGCTGTAAGCATTAGATTTCTTGGTAGAAGACAGGAATGTGAACGCACAAGACGGATGTGAATACAAGAAGACGAAAACGAAATTGAAAACAGTAATGAAAAAACAAAACATATATAACGGTGGTTGTCATCCGACTTTAGACCAAATGAGACAAAACAACAACAACATAGCAGCTGGCGTAGAAATAATTACCGTTTCGGTAGCGGGGACACATGTTGGTCGAGATACGAAGGCCAACAGAATGGTTGAAGAAGCAGCAGTCGCAGGAGAGAGAGAAAGAGAGACAGAGAGAGAGGGAATCAAAGAGGGTGGAAGGCAGGGGACAGAATCAGTGACCAAGAGAGGAGAAAGAAGGGAATAAGGAGGAGGGGAGGAAGAGAGGGGAAGAATCGGAGGGCGCCAAAAAGTTTGGTGAAGAAGCACTGGCGGGTAGTAAAAGACAGTGTGTATAGAAGTCGTGCAGGGTTTTAAAATTGGACAAACAAACGGGGGGGGGGGTGCACGTAACGCCGCAATAATATAAGAATGAATGTTTTTATATATAATGAACGTGAAATACAGGAAGGGACGAACACGGAACCAGACAAATCATTCGAAGCCTTCAATCTTCAGTCAGACCGAATCATCATAGCAATTTCGGCTGTTCAATTCTGATATTTGCTCCAACTCGGCCAGCCCCAAGAAAAAAAAACTAAGCTGTAAGCATTAGATTTCTTGGTAGAAGACAGGAATGTGAACGCACAAGACGGATTTGAATACAAGAGACGAAAACGAAATTGAAAACAGTAATGAAAAAACAAAACATATATAACGGTGGTTGTCATACGACTTTAGACCAAATGAGACAAACACAACACATAGCAGCTGGCGTAGAAATAATTACCGTTTCGGTAGCGGGGACACATGTTGGTCGAGATACGAAGGCCAACAGAATGGTTGGAAGAGCAGCAGGTCGCAGGAGAGAGAGAAAGAGAGAAAGAGAGAGGGAATCAAAGAGGGTGGAAGGCAGGGGACAGAATCAGTGACCAAGAGAGGAGAAAGAAGGGATTAGGAGGATGGGAGGAAGAGAGGGGAAGAATCGGAGGGCGCCAAAAAGTTTGGTGAAGAAGCAATGGCGGGTAGTAAAAGACAGTGTGTATAGAAGTCGTGCAGGGTTTTAAAATTGGACAAACAAACGGGGGGGGGGGCACGTAACGCCGCATAATATAAGAATGAATGTTTTTATATATAATGAACGTGAAATACAGGAAGGGACGAACACGGAACACAGACAAATCATTCGAGCCTTCATCTTCAGTCAGACCCGAATCATCATAGCAAATTTCGGCTGTTCAATTCTGATATTTGCTCCACTCGGCCAGCCCCAAGAAAAAAAACTTTGCTGTAAGCATTAGATTTCTTGGTAGAAGACAGGAATGTGAACGCACAAGACGGATGTGAATACAAGAGACGAAAACGAAATTGAAAACAGTAATGAAAAAACAAAACATATATAACGGTGGTTGTCATACGACTTTAGACCAATGAACAAAACAACAACAACATAGCAGCTGGCGTAGAAATAATTACCGTTTCGGTAGCGGGGACACATGTTGGTCGAGATACGAAGGCCACAGAATGGTTGAAGAAGCAGCAGGTCGCAGGAGAGAGAGAAAGAGAGACAGAGAGAGAGGGAATCAAAGAGGGTGGAAGGCAGGGGACAGAATCAGTGACCAAAGAGGAGAAAGAAGGGATTAAGGAGGATGGGAGGAAGAGAGGGGAAGAATCGGAGGGCGCCAAAAAGTTTGGTGAAGAAGCAATGGCGGGTAGTAAAAGACAGTGTGTATAGAAGTCGTGCAGGGTTTTAAAATTGGACAAACAAACGGGGGGGGGGTGCACGTAACGCCGCAATAATATAAGAATGAATGTTTTTATTATGTGTGTGTGTGTGTGTGTGTGTGTGTGTGTGTGTGTTTTTATATATCAGTATATGTATGTATGTATATATATACATATGTATCGTTCTGAGTTCAAATTACACCGACGTCGACTCTGCCTTTCATTTTTTTCGCGGTTGATAAATTAAGTACCAGTTGCACACTGGGGCCGATCTAATCGACTGGCCCCATATAATGACTTAAAATTTTGGCTCTGGAATTTGAAGCAAGGGGAAAATCGACCCAAGTGTTCAACTTGTGTTCATTTTATCAGCCCTGTGAGGGTAAATTGCAGAGTCGACTGCGCGGAATTTGAACGCAGAACATGTTGACGGACAAAACACCGTTAGCCATTTTGTCGGAGATGCTAACGATTCTGTCATTTCACCGCCATGAATATCATAAATACTAAAAGCGATTTTACATAGGAAACTGCTTGCTTTATGTCGTATAAATCTCATATATACTTCCATATTGCTGATATCTTATCTCTTATTATAAACCATTTACATGATTTATAATAAGCGATAAAATATCAACAACATAAAAGCATGCATTAGACTGGATCGTAAATTTTATATTTTCCTTTAATGCACACCATATAACATGATTACATTTATGGGTTAACTATGGAAATTCAGCATGTAATTTTCTCTTGTATTTTACTTGTTTCAGTCATTTGACTACAGCCATGCTATGGCATCGATTGAAAGAGTTTTGGTCGAAGGAATCGATCCCAGCGATTGCAGTTTTAAAACCTGGTGCTTATTCTATCCGTTAATTTTGCCGAACGGCTAGCTTACAGGGACCTGAACAACTGACGCTGTTTGTGGAGCGGTGGTAGGGGAGAAAACGAACACACCTATATATATGTGTGTGTGTGTCTGCCTGTATGTGTGTGACTCTGTGTGTGTGTAGTTGAAAATTATAGAAAAACAAAATACGAAGAACAAGCAAGTGTATTAGTCTGACGCTCGGGAAAATGAAGACTTCTATGTTTCGAGCCTACGCTCATCATCTGAAAGTAACAAGAGGTAATAAACCGAGAGAGAATGAACAAAGAAACATGTAGATGTTTAGAGGTCCAACGTGATTATTATATATATGTGTGTGTGTGTGTGTGTTTCATATCTCATACGTATACACTCGTATACACACACGAATACGATGGACTTCCAGTTTCTGGCTACGAAATGCATGCACGTGGCTTTAGTCTTTTAGTAGAAGACACTTGTCGAATGTTCCATGCAGTGGGACTGAACTCGAAACCTTGTGGTTAGGAAGTAAACTTGGTACCTCAGAGCCACGCCTGTACCAGCAAGGCAAATGAGAGGCTACTCTCTCCATTCATCTTTCCGATGTATTTGTCAACAGAAACGGTGTCAACAAACCTTTCACTGTTTAGCCACTAAGTATTATTTTTAATCTACCTGACATCAAACAAATGCTGCTTTATCTCAATTACCAAGAAAACAGGATTATCTCACCAAGACATGCCACAACCTTGAGGGAAATACGATCCAAATGTTATATTATTTGATCAAAAGAATAATATCAGAGCCTAAGGGTATTTTACTCCATTCCAATTTCATTACATGAATGCGATTGATGTTCAACACGAACTTGGGAAGACTGAGAACCGGAGGGGAATACATGCTTTGAAGATGATGGACTCTGCCTTAATTAACAGCAAAATCTTTCTCCAGGATTCCTTAAATTTTATTTGATATTTTTGTAGTATTTTAAGAATGTAATTCGGAGGAATTAAAAAAAAAGCCTAGAATTTATTATACCCCTTATTGTTTTCAATTACGGGTGACATCTTCCGTTTAGAAATGAATTCAAACAGAACACTTCGTCTAAAACGTACTTTGTTCATATCCGTGAGGTACGAATGGATATTAGGTGTTTAGTATAGAAACGCGCGTTATATACATAACAGATATCATATTTATGCAGCTTAAGGGCAACTGTGGGTGATATACATACCTATATTGCATGTATAAGAAGAAAAAAATAGAGATTGGGAAGTTAATAATTGTTTGTTATGAACAGCAAATTAATCATCTTCCTTTACAGCTGTTTCAATTAATATCCAGTAAATATTAAGTAAATATTAAATTTATATTTATATGACCTAAGCATAATATCTTCAGAGTGAAAATTATACCCTTGGATGTTTTATATCTGTTTATAGATTCATTATAGCGGACTGCTATAATGAATCCATGAACAAAAATCTCCTCCATTTTAGAAGATTTCCTTATTTTCTTGTTTTTTTCTTCCTTTTCTACTTCTGCACCAATAATGCTTCAAGCACGTTAGCACGCCGGGCAAAATGCTTAGCTTTATTTCGTCTGTCTTTATGTTCTGAGTTCAAATTCCACCGAGGACAACTTTGCCTTTCATCCTTTCGGGGTCGATAAATTAAGTACCAGTTGCTTATGGGTTCGATGTAATCGATTGGACACCTCCCTCAAAATTTTGGGCCTTGTGTCTAGAGTACAAAAGAATAATGCTTCAAGCGCTCAACAACGGTCTTACACACACACACACACACACACACATATATATATATATATATATATATATATATATATATATATATATGAATATATGTTAACACACATAAACATAATATATATATAATGAATATATATAGAAATGATTATATATATATATAGTGTAAGATATAGGTTAGAGGTTATACAACCATCTAAGGGATAGACGTATCTGTAGGCACTCCTGGTGTATTACCTAAGTGTGTATGGTCTTTGTTATAAGGTATACGGTAGGAGGTAATTTAAAGGTAAAACCATGGTTTAATATATATAGAAAAGAAAATAAATGGAGCAATAATTAACAATGAGAAGCAGATCATTGGTGTTTTAAAGTCATTATTTAATTACATTACATAATCACCGTAAAACCCCAATGAGCCACTTCTCATTGTTTATTAATGCTCCATTTCTCTCTCTCTCATTCTATCTATCTATCAATCTATCTATCTATAGATACACACAAAAAACACATACACATATACACACCACACACATGCAAAATATTTTCTGATGTCATAAGAGCAAAGAACAGAGCTTTAATTTTAGTTCTCATCTCAATCATTGTACGGTAGAAGTCCTCGTGGTAAAAGAAACATGCAGACAATTAAAGTGAACCACAGGGAGAGAGAGAGAAATAGAGGGGGAGAAAGAGAAAGATAGGAAGAGAAGGGAGAGAGAATGAGAGAATGTGTGTTTGTATGCGTGTGTTGTGAATAAAAGTGGCGAGGGAGAAAGATGGAAGTGTGGAGGAGAGAAGGAAGAGAGTACATTTTGTGCATGAATCTTGTGTACGGCTTTCATCGTTTCCGTTTTCCTCCATATTTTATGAATTTTATCGACTCCCTCCTCTAGATTCTTTGCTGGAAGTACTTCGTAGTGAACCGTTTCTTAATATATTTCTACACAACCTTAATCGACTTACGGTTTTTTAAAATTTATTTCTTTGTTTGTTTCTGAACTAAAATACCGGTAAAAACTTATAAACGATCTAATCGAATATAACGAAATTTATGCTTTTATGTCTTTTAGAAACCATATTCTTTTCGTGGCTGCCTGTTTACTTTCACTGCCCTATTTCTGTCTTTGATGGTTTATTGTTTTCGTTCTTCCTGCTTTTGTTCTTTTTGTTGGAGTGTATTAAAGATTCAGAATAATTTCCTTTTGTTGCTAATCTTTCTTTTTGTGAAGGATTTCTATGTTCTTTGCCTGTTGTTCGATATTCCTTTGAAAGAAAATTTCGAGGAGAGGCATTCTTCCCTTTATCAATAAAATACTTCGATAATTTTGCCGAATTACTTTGATAACATTAATACTTACGTATTTTAACTTCCAGTCATTCTATTGCAGTCATAGTATTTTTTTATATGTACTCTTTATATAAATTTAGAAGGCTTATTTCGCTAGTCCATAAGACGACATATTAATTTTAATTATTGGAATATTTCCATATTTATATTAATAATCATACTGAAATTCCTGGCATTTGATATTTCTTTGCTTAGAATATATCTATATTTAAATGTCTTTGTAGGTAAAGGTATGCTGGGGTAGGATTTTATTGTGATTCATTCCTCCCTCCCATTTGCTTACATTGTATATTTTCCCTATTGATGTAAATACTCAAAGGTATTATTTTTTCCTGCTTAGTTGTTTTGTGTTGACTTTCCTTACTTGCTAGCATAGTAATGTATGTTTTCTTTGTTCGCTGTATTTATTATCATTTCACATTTTCTCTTTTAAGTTCTTTATATGTTATATATCTACATGGTTTTAAAAATGTTATTTTTGTAAATAAGCTACACTCTTAGCTTCAAATGTATTTATACATCAAAGTTATGCACTGGTGGGTTAGTCTCGTTCTTGGCAAAATAACGTTACTATAAACTATGACGCAGTATGGTTACTTCTTTCTGTTGAAGCGATTTATTGGTTTCAGGTTTTATCTGCAACTCTTTTTTGATTGGGTACCAGTTTGCTCGATCTTGGCGATGTGGAATCTACAATGTTTCATACTGCGAAATATTTATACAAACAACATATCTTACTTTTATTAGTCATAAATAATAAAAGTAAAATGACTTATACATAACTTAAGCCTATATCATCAATATTCTGATAAGTTGCATTTGTTTTCTTCTTCTTCATTATTATTATTATCATTATTATTATTGTTTGACTTTTGCTTTACATTTGCACAAGCTGGCTCCAAGTCTCACCCAGAGACCCCAAGAGACAAGTTAGAAGTTCATGTTGGTGTTATTATTATTATTATTATTATTATTATTATTATTATTATTATGCAGTAGTTTTAGTTTTATAACGTGCTTTTACTGCACTACCTAGTGCAGCTCTGTGTGCCTTAGGCATGTGCTATGTTTTGCTGTGATGCTCTTATTTTTACTGTATTGAAATTCTTTTAGGTAGGATGTGTGCAGTGCCGAGTAGTGCTATTTTCTGTATGTTATATGTGTTTGTAAGTCCTGGTGTTTTTATGTATTTGTCTGAATATTTTTTATCATACCTAATGCGCCCACTATGCTTCTGTTTTTAGATTCCACATTCGAGTTACCTCTATTTCCAAGTCTTTGTATTTTGAAAGTTTCTTCATTTCTTTAAGAGAAACGTTGTCATCTACTGGTATTGATACAGCAATTAGAAAGCATTTTTCTTCATGATCTCTGACAACTATATCTGGCCTATGGGCCTCAATTATTATTATTATTATTATTATTATTATTATTATTATTATTATATAACTGATCAATATTTGGAAGATGTAGGCAACTGTGAGTTCTTTTCTGCTGTTAGAAGTGTGCAAACCCTTCCCGGTAGTGTATTGTGGTAGTCTTTTTTGTTCCTTGATGTGTGGTACTGTCTTTTAACTTGTTACTGCTTGTATTGTGTGTTGATGCTTTGGTTTCCAAGCTTGCTGGTGGGAGTTTATTTTACTGGGGAAATACTGTATACAGTGTATTTTGTATTTTAGGGTTGTTTTGTTTAGGTTGTATTATTGGATTGATAGTGTCTTACGTAGGATGTGGATTGTTCCTAGCAGGGCTATTTTTAAGACAATGTGTGGTGTTGAGGTTCCATGTATAGCTTCTACATTTTTGTTCATATGATATTTTAGCATGCCCAATACTCCGGTTATTATTGCTATTGTTTTTACCACATTTTGAATACTTCAATTCCGAGGATTTTTTGTATTTTGACAATATCTTCATTTCTTTTTTGACAAAGTTTTCATCAGAACGGACAACAATGACTTAACACAGGCGTGGCTCTGTGTTGAGAAGCTTTCTTCCTAACCACATAGTTCCAGTTTCAGTCCCACTGCGTTGCACTTTGGGCAAGTGTCTTCTACTATAGTCTCGCGCCAACCAAGGCCTTGTGAGTGGATTTGGTAGATGCAAACTGAAAGACACCCGTCGTGAATATGTATATGGAGTGGCTATGTGGTAAGTAGCTTGCTAACCAACCACATGGTTCCGGGTTCAGTCCCACTGCGTGGCATCTTGGGCAAGTGTCTTCTGCTATAGCCCCGGGCCGACCAATGCCTTGTGAGTGGATTTGGTAGACGGAAACTGAAAGAAGCCTGTCGTATATATGTATATATATATATATATATATATATGTGTGTGTGTGTGTGTGTGTTTGTGTGTCTGTGTTTGTCCCCCTAGCATTGCTTGACAACCGATGCTGGTGTGTTTACGTCCCCGTCACTTAGCGGTTCGGCAAAAGAGACCGATAGAATAAGTGCTGGGCTTACAAAGAATAAGTCCCGGGGTCGATTTGATCGACTGAAGGCGGTGCTCCAGCATGGCCGCAGTCAAATGACTGAAACAAGTAAAAGAGTAAAAGAGAGTAAGAGTATATACATATATATACATATATATATATATATATATATATATATATATATATATATATATATATATATATATATATATACATATATATACATACATATACATATATATATATATATATATATATATATATATATATATATATATATATATATATATATATATATATATATATATATATGTATATATATATGTGTGTGTATATATATTTATGCATGTGTGCCTTTGTGCCTGTAGTTAGGGCAGCGAACTCGCGGTTTCGATTCCCAGACCGGGCGTCGTTAATGATTATTGAGCGAAAACACTTAAAGCTCCACGTGGACTCAGCAGGAGGTGGTGACGAAGCTTGCAATACTCTTTCAACACAACTTTGTCTCACTCTTTCTTCCTGTTTCTGTTCTTGTATTTCAAAGTGCCAGCCTTTCCACACTCTGTGCTGAATTACACCGAGAATTATGGCAAGGGTATACGTGGCTGTGGAGTGCTCCGCCACTTGCGCATTAATTTTACGAGCAGGCTAAGAAGGCGAGCTGGCAGAATCATTAGCACGCCGAGCGAAATGTTTTGTGGTATTTCGTCCGCCGTTGCGTTCTGAGTTCAAATTCCACCGAGGTTGACTTTGCCTCTCATCCTCTCAGGGGTCGATAAATTGAGTACCAGTTACGCACTCAGGTCGATGTAATCGACTTGATCCGTTTGTCTGTCCTTGTTTGTCCTATCTGTGTTAGCCCCTTGTCGGTAGTAAAAAATAGGTATTTCGTCTGCTTTTACGTTCAGAGTTCAAATTCCACCGAGGTCGACTTTACCTTTCATCCTTTCGGGGTCGATTAAATAAGTACCAGTTACGCACTTGGATCGATATAATCGACTTAATCCGTTTGTCTGTCCTTGTTTGTCCCCTCTGTGTGTAGCCCCTTGTAGGCAGTAAAGAAATAAGAAACGTTACCACTCCGGGCGAAATGCTTAGCGGTATTTCGTCTGCCGTTACGTTCTGAGTTCAAATTCCGCCGCGGTTGACTTTGCCTGTCATCCTTTCGGGGTCGATTAAATAAGTACCAGTTACACACTCGGGTCGATATAATCGACTTAATCCGTTTGGCTCTCCTTATTTATCCTCTCTGTGTTTAGCCCCTTGTGGGTAATAAAGAAATAGATATTTCGTCTGTGTTTACGTTCTGAGTTCATATTCCGCCAAGGTCGACTTCGCCTTTCATCCTTTCGGGGTCGATTAAATAAGTACCAGTTACGCACTGGGGTCAATCTTATCGACTGGCCCCCTCCCTAAAATTTTTGACCCTTGTGTTTAGAGTAGCAAACAATTTTACGAGCAGGCTGTTCCATTGATTGGATCAACTGACACCCTCGTCGCCGTAACCGACGGAGTGCCGTAGTAGTAATATTATATCATTATATATATTATTATTATACATTTATTATATATTATAATTCCACAAGGATCTCGATTATCGTGTGGACTCCATTTATACATCATTTACTATAAAATAATGAAGATTATTTCATAAGAAAATATTTCAATACTACACTTTGTTCTAATTGAATGATAAAGACGTCGAATGCTGCGAGTGAGTTTCCTATAATCGTGATATTAATGGCGTCGTCAAAAAGAAAACTGCAAATTGTTTGAAGTTTATGTATAAAAAATTCCTTGCAAAAGTTAAGAGAGCTTGTGGGAGATTAATCTATTTCGTTGCCTAACGTTAGTAGGCGTTGTGACCAGAGAAGATAAAAGACGGACATTTTTTTTCTTTACAAAAATAAAGTAGTTGAAAGAGAGACATTCAGAAGAGGAAAGAGCAGATAAATGTACTGTAAAACAATATCAAATAATTGTATATCTCTCTCTATATAAACGGCAGTTTGTCTGTGCGTTTTCTGTGTGTCTGTTTTCTCGTACCCTCACTCTGACCACGGCTTTCAACCGATTCTGATGAAATTTGACACACACACACATAGCCCAATGTCATAATTCAAAACTAACGCAGCGAAAATTTTGAAAAGTTCCCCCAGTTCTGAAAAAAATCGATAAATTCGACATGGGGTCGAGAATCAGAAACCCAAACCACGGACCGTCTAGGGGACGCAACTCCACCTTTTTTCACTCTCAAAAAAAATTTACCATAATTTTTTTTCCATTTTTTTGCTATTTTTTGGCTATAACTCTCTAAAAATGCTTTATAGTTATTTCCCTTACAAACCTGTGCAACGCCGGGCGATACTGCTAGTATATATATATATATATATATACATATATACATATATATATATATATATATATATTATATATATATATATATATATATATATATGGTCCTTGTTTTATGTATGATATGCTTTCGAGTTGTACTGTATGTACTTTTCATAACGTCTGCATTTTCTTCAATTGTAGTGATTAAATAAGAATTTGGTTTGTAAAGATTGATGAGAATTTTTCCCTCTTTTCTATGCTGAGGTTGCGCAGTTTTTAAAAACTTGATTGAATCTAGATCTTTGCAGGATTTAACATTTAATTCTATCTGTCGAAGAACTCATAATTTCAAAAATTAGCAGGAAAGACTTCTCTTTTTGCCTTTCGTTATTTATTTTCTGAACGGAATATGTATGACAATAAATCATTTTTGCGTAAATTTTTCTTCTCTCATATTTATGTAACGTTTTCGCGAATAGATTATTTTCATAAAAGTGCTCTCTACCTCAGACTATTGTTTCTACTTGGCAGGCTCTGTTCAGTGGTTTTATAGCATTAATATTTTTGTTCTAGAAACATCTTATTTTGTTGCAATTATTCAATTATTTTATTATCTAGCATTTAATAGATAAGACTAACATCAGTAACATTTTCTTAATGTTAATGGATATACATGATAACGTTTGGCGAAGTATCTACTTTACTCTCTCTCTTTTTTCTTTGCTACATATTTCATCGTGTCTCTTATGGTAATTACGTGAGATTTTATTATAGACTAAGTTTTGTGTTGTATCGTATCTATTTCCTAGAATGTTCTACTTCTGGCTGAAAAAAAATGTGTTGATTAAACTTTTTAGTTTATATTTTACCGTGTTTCAGCTCAGATATGAAAGCATAAAATTACATACAAAATTAAATCTTTTCTAAGTCTTAAAGAGCAATTCATTTCAGTTAGTCTTAGATTTTCTCGTATAGTTTCCTGCTATAGGGTTCATTTATAGGGATGAAATATATCTGATGAAATTGTTTAAGGGCTATAAATCCATATTTGAATACACATAACTTGAATACGAGCTATTATAGCGATATCTTGAGAGAAAATATGCGCGGTAATCTATATATCACGAATCGGTGAAGCTGCGGCTTACAATATGTTATATCTGAGTTTGATGTTGAAACTATAATAATATGGCGTGTGCTAAGGCGGCGATCTGGCAGGAACGTTAACACGCCGGGCAAAATGCGTAGCCGTATTTCGTATGTTGTTACGTTCCGAGTTCAAATTCCGTCGAAGTCGACTTTGCCTTTCATACTTTCGGGGTCGATAAATTAAGTACCAGTTACGCACTGGGGTCGACGTAATCGACTTAATTCCATTGTCTGTCCTTGTTTGTCCACTCTGGGTTTAGCCCCTTGTGGGTAGTATAGAAATAAATATGGCGTGTGCTTTATATGCATGCCATGGATCGTTGGAAAAGTCTCATGAGAGTATAAGCGTATAACATAGGAGCGTGTGAATGCTGCATCAAGCTTTAGAAATAATATCAGCATTGTCAAAAATGTATAGCACAGGTAAAGTGATAATTTATCTTTTACTGGTTTCAGTCATTGGAGAGCGACCGTGCTGGAGTGCAGCCTTGAAGAATTTTTAGTCGAATAAATCGACCTCGGTACATATTGTCTCTAAGCTTGGTACTTATTCTGTCAATCTATTTTGGCGTACTTCTAAGTTACGTAGGAGTTGTTTACGTCTCCGTAATTTAGTGGTTGTCAAATGTTGATGGGGGACAAACAATCACACACGCACAAACACACACGCTCAAACACACACACACACACACACATACACACATAAATAATTTGGCTTCTTTCAGTTCCACTCACAAGGCTTTGGTTAGCTCGAGGCTATAATAGAAGATATTGCCCATTCTGCCACGCAGTGGGACTGAACCCGGAACCATGTGGTTGGGAAGCAAACTTCTTACAAGCCACACCTGCATCTATAGAGTAAAGTATTTTTTTTAAAAAGCAAGAACAGTTAACAGACCTTTCGGACAAACATTGGTCTGGTGACCTTTCGGACAAACATTGGTCTGGTGACCTTTCGGACAAACATTGGTATGGTGACATTTCAGACAAGCATTGGTCGGGTGAACTTTCGGACAGGCATTGGTCTGGTGACCTTTCGCACAGACAATGGTCTGGTGACCTTTCGGACAAACGTTGGTCTTGTGACCTTTCGGACAAAAACTGCTCTGGTGAACTTTCGAACAAACAATGGTCTGGTAACCTTTCGGAGAACATTTGTCTGGTGACCTTTCGCACAAACATTGGTCTGGTGACCTTTCGGACAAACATTAGTCAGGTGACCATAGCCGTGATAAATTGAAATTAGTATCACAAAATGAGGAACCTAGTGAGAAAATAGCTTTCTCAAAATTACCCTTCAGTCAGGATATAGATCTCATACTCCGTGGCTTTGTGCTTGTTCCTCATAATTTTGATATTAAAGTCTCATTACACAAAGAGTTTGAAGGTGTTGCAATTTAATGGGAACCCAAAATACATGAATGTAATCAAGAGAGGTTAATGTTTATCAATGGAAATGTGAATAATTTTACTGGGAAAGTTAAAGACACGTATGTAGGAAAAGAACATTTTATATGGAGATTAAATGCGTATTATTTAGATGAAGAAGACAGCTAAATTGTCTGTGGCAGACAACTATCAGGTGTTTATGCAAATGTGTACCACTTGTTGAATGAAAGGTGTACTCCCCACCTGGGCAATAGGTATTTTGATGTGCTGTCATATTTAACAAATTCTACCTGTAATATTTGTCACTCACTATTACAGTAAATCCTTCCTCATTTTAATATTCTTTTCTACTCTAGGCACAAGGCCCGAAATTTTGGGGGAGGGGCCAGTCGATTAGATCGACTTCAGTATGCAACTGGTACTTATTTAATCGACCCCGAAAGGATGAAATTCAAAGTCGACCTTGGCGAATTTTGAATTCAGAACATAAGTCAATTAAATAAGTGCCAGTTACGCATTGGGGTCGATGCAATCGATTTAAACCTTTTGTCTGTCCTTGTTTGTCCCCTCTATGTTTAGCCCCATGTGGGCAATAAAGAAATAAATATTAACTACGCCTCTACATAAATTAAACTTCAACGTCCTATAATACTATGTTCGTCATCCAGTTAATATAGGTTTTACATTTTGGTACAAAACCAGTGCATCATATTTGAATGTTCAGCGGATACGAAGACTGTCTCTGTCTCAACTTGATCATACACTACACTGCCTGCCTGGAACTATGTCTGTTTGAACACTTAATTCTATGACTTTTCCCATTTTCTGCACGTTCCTACAAAAGTGATGGTGCTATTCTATACAAGTGTGAAAACATTGCCCTTGGGAGATGGCTCCATTTAATATGATGCGGATGAAAATGACGCCGGTGATGAGAAGAAGGTAGATTAAGGGAAGAATGACCGAAATGACAGTAGTGGACTTAGACGTGGTGTGGGCTGATGGTAATTCAAACAAGGTGATGCTTTTTTTTTTCATATGTTTTGATAAGAGTCTAGTTTTGGGCAGAACGATGGTGGGGGAGAAGGGAAAGAATGAGAATGAAGTTTATCTAATATTAATAGCATCAGGAGGATTTGATGAATTATAAAAAAATAGCAGTGGTAAGAGGAGAAGAATTAATAGGGGTAGGAGATACGAGTAGGGTAAAAGAATTGAGAAGACAGGACAAAAGGAAAGAAAACTGTTAAAGATATTTACGTTAGAAAGCAAAATATTAATTTTTCAAGTCTATTCAATCCTACACGACTTGGGTTTTCTTTTTGCAGCACATTCTCATCATCATCATCATCATTCTCATCACCATCATACTCATCATTATCATACTCATCATCATCATCATCACCATCATCACCATCATCACCATCATCACCATCATCATCATCACCATCATCTTCATCCTCCTCCTCATCATCATCATCTTCGTCATCACTATCGTCATCGTCATCATCATCACAATAATCAACAACAAAGACATCGACCACAACAATGGTATTAACAGCGTTATAATAACTACTCATGTTTATAATAAGAATAATAATAACGATTTCCTACGAAAACAGCCATAAAAACTTAAACAAAAAACAAAATAAAAAACAGCCAAAAAATACAAGAACGTGTCAGTCAAATTAGCGAAAGAACATACTGGTAGTATTCGTGACACTTTACCAAAATATATAATTAAGAATAAATAACCAATAATTGCTTTGGTATTTTGTTCTTTTATTTAATTTTCATTTTTTTTTTTGTTATTTCCTTTTTCTTAGTTTCTTATCTCATAATTTGGCAGTTCATTCACAGTAACACAATGGTGTTATTGTTGCTATTGTTGTTGTTGCTATCGTCAATATTATTAACGATGATGTTAATTTGCAGAGACATTGAAAGCAGTCGATATTAAAGATTTTTTCTTAGGTTCCAATCTGCGCCAGACACATACTTATTCACTTTCACAATCATTTTGTATATTTCGTCAATGTTTTTTTCCCCCCACTACATTTCGGGAGCCGTTTTAATAACTACATTATATCTTGGCCAATTTAAGGCGGCGAGCTGGCAGAATCGTTAGCACGCCGGGCGAAATGCGTAGCCGTATTTCGTTTGCCGTTGTTCTGAGTTCAAATTCCGCCGAGGTCGACTTTGCCTTTCATCCTTTCCGGGTCGATAAATAAAGTACCAGTTTCGCACTGGGGTCGATATAATCGACTTAATCCCTTTGTCCTTGTTTGTCCTCTCTGTGTTTAGCCCCTTGTGGGTAGTAAAGAAATAGGTATTTCGTCTGCCGTTATGTTCTGAGTTCCAATTCCGCCGAGGTCGACTTTGCCTTTCATCCTTTCGGGGTCGATTAAATAAAGTACCAGTTTCGCACTGGGGTCGAAGTAATCGACTTAATCCCTTTGTCTGTCCTTGTTTGTCCTCTCTGTTTTTAGCCCCTTGTGGGTAGTAAAGAAATAGGTATTTCGTCTGCCGTTATGTTCTGAGTTCAAATTCCGCCGAGGTCGACTTTATCTTTCATCCTTTCAGGGTCGATATATAATGTACCAGTTACGCACTGGGGTCGATGTAATCGACTTAATTCCCATGTCTGTCCTTGTTTGACCCCTCTATGTTTAGCCCGTTGTGGGCAATAAAGAAATATATGTCTTTGCCAATATTGTGCTGTGCTGTGAACAGTGCGTGGCCTAGTGGTTAAAGTTTTGCACTCATGATTGCCTGATCGTGCGCTTGCTTCCCGGGCTGGACGGCGTGTTGAGTTCTTGAGCAATACACTACATTTCACGTTTTTCTAGTACTCTGTGAGGACGGGCATGGCAACGAACAGAACCAACGTTTTATATGCGTGTCGTAAAAGGCAACTAAAAGTGGATGAAGTAGGGCTTGCATTCCCACCTCGTTAAACCCTCATCAGGTACCACTATTTAAACAAACCCATGCGTTGGGTTGGGAAAGGGTTGTCGCAGAGACAATGCTGATACAGCGCATGGTCCCACACCACACAACTATGAGTAAAACAACACATGAAGTTATGTATATATGCACATATGTATATTATGTATATCTATGCATTTATCTACACATACACGCACACACACAGAAACACACATTTAAAAGATTTTGTAAAAAATACCTTATACTGTCACTGTATTTCAAGAACGATTTTCTTAAAAACTTACTGTTATATAAAGAAAAAAAAACCCACCAGCATGGGAAACAACATACACTAACTTTTTGGTATGAATATTTCATATTGTGTGTCAGCATTTTCTTTGCTCAATTTTTTCGAAAACTTCAACAATGAATCCACTTACGCACGTGATTTGAGAACTCCATTTCAAAAACTTTAGGTGTCGTTCTGTTTTTCGTTTTTTTTAAAAAATATTATAGTTAATATATTTAAGTAAATCTTACTTCAAACTTCCATCTATCTATCTATCTTCTATCTATCTATCTATCTATCTATCTATCTATCTATCTATCTATCTATCTATCTATCTATTTATCTATCTATCTATCTATCTATCTATCTATCTATCTATCTATCTATCTATCTATCTATCTATCTATGTATCTATCCATCTTTGTATGTATGTATGTATGTATCTATCTACCTCTGTATGTATCTATGTATGTATGTATGTATGTATCTATCTATCATCTTTTACTCTTTTACTTGTTTCAGTCATTTGACTGCGGCTATGCTGGAGCACCGCCTTTAATCGAGCAAATCGACCCCGGGACTTATTCTTTTGTAAGCCCAGTACTTATTCTATCGGCCTCTTTGCCGAACCGCTAATGTAACGGGGACATAAACACACCAGCATCGGTTGTCAAGCAATGCTAGGGGGACAAATACAGACAAACAAACACACACACGCATATATATATATATATATATATATATATACATATATACGACGGGCTTCTTTCAGTTTCCGTCTCACAAGCCTCACAAGGCTTTGGTCGGCCCGAGGCTATAGTAGAAGACACTTGCTCAGGGTGCCATGCAGTGGGACTGAACCCGGAACCGTGTGGCTGGTAAACAAGCTACTTACCACACAGCCACTCCTGCGCCTATATATATATATATATGTATATATATATATATATATATATATATATTATATATATATATATATATATATATATATATATATATATATATATATATATATAAATTATATATATATATATATAATTTACTTTACCACACACCGAGCTTTTTAGAAACAGCAGCTAAAAATTGTGGTGTTTCTAAAAAGCTCGGTGTGTGGTAAAGTAAATTATTTACCCTATATATATATATTATATATATATATATATATATATATAGATAGATAGATAGATTGATCGCTAGTCACTAAACCTTATTTTTTATTTTCTCGCTCTGTTTATTTCTGTGTTCCTTTCTGCCGAAGAGCGTAGGCTCGAAACAAAAGACTTTCTCACTTCCCGAGCGTTAAACTAATACATCTGTTTCTTGCCTACATACCCGTTCTTTTGTTTTTTATTTTGTTTTTTTTTTTAATTCCAACTATGTATGTAAATATATATATATATATATATATATATATATATACATACACACACAGTCAAATCGATTATTCAAATTTGAACGTTAAAAATAACAAAATAGCAAAATGACGTACATATAGAGTGTATTAGCTTGACGCCCAGTAAATGTGGAAAAAAAGGTGTCTTTCTTTTGCGTTTCGAATATAGTTCTTCATTCGAAAAGGAAAAGAGAGACTTGGAGTAAGAAAAAATCCAGGAAAAGCACGTATGTGGTTACGAAAGGATGTTGTTGTGTATGGGTGGGCGCGTGTACTTTAATGCTTGGTTATTTCATTTACATGGTATTTATCATTAAGTAGTAGGCAACTGAGCCTTCTACCTCCACCGCATTGAAAGGGCTGCATCATTTAAGAGGATAATTATGGTTTAGATGGTTTTCAGACATTCCTTGGTGCAGCAGAACATCCAAGATGTTATAAGGATGGAAAGAAGTTGGACCACCACTAAACTGATACCCGTTTCTCAGGTTTAAGGACACGAACAGCTTGAAATGAAATTCCGTGTTGAATGACAGCATACACTGCTTGTTTAGAGAATTGAACACATGACCCAACGACCTGGAACCGTAAACTGGGCCAAAATTGGATTATACATACGTACCGAGAAGTAGAGCAGACACACACACCCAAACACAACAACAACAGCAGCAACAACAGCAGCAGCAGTAGCAGCAGCAGCAGCAGCAGCAGCAGTGTCAATAACACTAAGGCCCCCACCATCTAGCACAACAACAAGAAGAGCATTAGATACTACAAAAAAGAAAAAAAACAAATAAACACTAATATCAATGGCTCCAGTAACAACAACAGCTGAAGTGGTGGCTTAATGACCCAGTGGTTAGGGCAGCGGCGCGCGGTCGTAAGAACACGGTTTTGATTCCCAGACCGGGCGTTGAGAGTGTTTATTGAGCAAAAAACCTAAGCTCCAAGAGACGCCGGCGGGGTTGGGGTGAACCCCGCTCGACTCTTTCACTACAACTTTCTCTCACTCTTTCTTCCTACTTCTTCCACAAAGCAGAGGAACCATGGTGTAACCCACTATAGTGGGGTAAACTTTCAGACCCTAGTCTAGATTGCGAATCCTCTGTACCCCCAGGATGGTTCAGCTCTCCACCCGTTAAAAAGCATCATTTGCGGAATGAGGAAAACAACGTAGCTTTCGCGCCCGTGCAATCACCAGTCTATCGCGTGTGGTCGGTGCATCTTCTAGTTATCACACGCATTCTTAGTAGCTTAGAGTAGGCTCGGATTAGAGAGTATTCTTTGTGGCTAATAGCGTGAGTCATGATTGGAAGAAGAAGAAGAAGAAGAAGAAGAAGAAGACAACAGCTGAAGTAGTAATATCAACAACATGGTAGGTAGCAGCAGCAGCAGTGGAGGCGCAATGGCCCAATGGTTACTGCAGCGGACTTGCGGTCGGAGGTTCGCGGTTTCGATTCCCAGACCGGGCGTTGTGTATGTTTAGTGAGCGAAAACACTTAAAGCTCCACGAGGATCCGGCAGGGGGTAGTGGCGACCCCTGTTGTACTCTTTCGCTCCAACTTTCTCTCACTCTTTCTTCCTGTTTCTTGTCCCCGACTTCCTACGCAACCACTGAGCCTGGATGCGCATTCATCCATCCGTCGATGCTCTCGGTGTCGGGGGTTGACCTGCTTTCTCTTCTGCGGGTTTTACGAATAGCGAAGGAGCACGTTTCGGACTTCTCCCATCTTGCGAGCTCTGGGACGAAGACCGTTCGCTCGACAGCAACAGCAGCAACAGCACCAGCAACAGTAACAACCTCCACAACAGCAGTAAGAGAACACAGCAGTCTTCGCAACAACAATAGGAAAATCATGATTGTTATAAATATTACCGCCCGTTTATTACATAAAGTAATGGCGTCACTTTTTGCTATAAGTTGATTGTATATTGTAGCAACATGTTTAGTGAATTGGAAAGTAAATAGTTACATATCGCAGCTCAGAGTCAAAGTAAACTAAAGAGAGACGAAAACTGCAAACGCCATTATAAGTGTAATGTATTGTCCTATATTTATGACTATGAACGTTGGGAGAAACGCTTCCAGTATTTGGAAAAGTTTACCAATGTGCCAAACTTTTCGAATGTGTTTCATCATGGAACAATGGGGTTGGGGTGTAGCTTGAAGCATATTTATGGCAACACAAATATATTAATTTTAACATGTAATACTTCGAGTATATGGAATATTTATATGAAAAATGTTGAAAAACTATTCTTATCAGTTACATAAATTGGCAGGCTTAAAGAAAGAACTGTAACTCAATTTTCCACACACACACACACACACACACACACACGCACAAACACGTAAGTCACTTCGTGTCAAATGAATGAGAAAGGAGTACTCAATGCATAATGTAGAGGTTATGGGTTTTATTGAAAATGAAGTTGTATGTTAATAACTTTCACCAAATTTATTCCTATACCTATACAGCAGGAAACTACTTGAGGGAATCGAAGAATTTGGAAAGTGAATGCGCTCTTAGACACTAAAGATTAGAAGAACTATTTATATGTAATATATTAAAAAGCTATTCTTATCAGTTACTAAATCGGCATATTTAAAGAAAGAGCAGTAACGTAATTTTTTATACATATATACACACAAACATATATGCATACTTACATGCAAATATACATACATACATAAATACATATATGAATATCTATGTATTTATGTTGCCATGATAGATCGGTAGCCACTACACACATTTTTTCTCTCCTTTTTTTTTCTCTCCTTGTTTCTCTCCTTGTTTCTTTCTCTGTTCCTTTTTGTAGAAGAGCGTAGGCTCGAAACCTAAAAGACTTTTTCAATTCCTGAGCGTTATACCAATACATCTGTTTGTTTTCTACACAACCTGCCTTCGTCTTATGTTTTTTTCGTGAATTCTCCCCCTATGTGTATGTATATATATGTGTGTGTGTGTGTGTCTAAATATGTATATACAAATATATATATACACACACACACACACACACATATATATATATACATTTACATACATACACACATACACTTGTATATATATAGATCCTACTTAATAACATACACATATGGCACTATTTCTCCGTGATTGAAAAATATATCTCACGGCTTTAATCGATTTTGAACCTCTCGGTTTCCCGGTCTCTAAATTATTTGAAATATCTCAGACAAACAAGTAACCAATCTGCTTTGGAGACCCTCTTCGGTCATGAATGACCAAGGGATTGCCCCTAGAAAGTTACCCTCCGAGGCACAAATCCGGGCAAGGCTGGTTTTATGGAAGACCAGCAACCACCCAATCATACCGGCCTTCCCTCCCCAAGCCACCGATGTTATCCAAGGGAAAGGCAAAGGGGCTGGTACAGCTTGGCACCAGTGACATCACAAGTCATTTCTACAGCTGAGTGAACTGGAACAACGTGAAATAAAGTGTCTTGCTCAAGAACACAACACGCAGCCCGGTCCGTGATTTGAACTCACAACCTCACGATCGTAAGCTCGACGCTCTAACCACAGAGCCATGCGCCTTCACTAATCTGCTTACGTACACGACAAATTCAGCAGGTGTAGAGATCTAAAACTACTAACCTGTGTAATGTTTAATGTTTAACATTTTATGTAATATTAGCACCTGTCAACGAAAATCTGCATCCACACGATATTAAGGTATGATATATGTAAACCTGTGTTGTACATTATAAATATGGCAAGAAAATTAAAAATTTACAAACTACTTTAACTGATATATCCAGCATTTATCTGAGACTTCGCTGACCTTTCTGGTGTCTGTAGCTGATGAGGATAAATATTCCGAGATCCATTCACACTACAGTCTAGTTAGATGACACTGTGAGCAGACTCGGTGTAATTTACAGCGAAAAAGGTTCTCCATGACAAAATACAGTGGATGATTTTCTTACGAGTTCGAATATCCCTGAAGCACATTTAAACTGCTAACTAGCTTGTGATTATAAACATCACCTCTTAGTGCTCTTATACCATATTTTTTCAATAATATATAATTTCAAATCTCATAATTTTTTAAAAACTGCTTCAGCATTTACCATCCAGTATTTGTACACGTTGATTGGTGTTAAAATTAATATTACGCTTTAATTTTTTCTTTTGTGTTCGTGGTAATGATATTTCAAAATTCCAAACGAGAACTAATTGTGATATTTCCTCTTAAAATTATGCAATCTGCAATTTATTGGCGTCTTTGATCTTATATCTACATTCATCGTATTTTTCATAGTTGTCATTAATTCGTTTATAACAGTAGCTTTTTCCATTCCGTAAATTCATTCCTTTGTATTACACCATGTCGTTAGATAGACATCGAGGTTCCACAGTTCTATTAAATCAATATCATTGACAAAACGCTAATTTCTCATTGCTGATCCAACTAAAAATTATGTTTTGTAGAATTATTTTCAAAATAATTGCCAAAACAATAGACTAAACTTGAGAGTCAAAACTATTGAAAAGGTTTCAAGACGCAACGAAAATTTTAGGACAATAAAAAATAAAAATAGAAAAAAAGTGGAAATTTTACCAGTGAGTGTGTTACATAATAAGGCACAAAAAGAAAATGACTCTCCCCAGACACAACAGAATACAGTAAACTGTTTTATTCCATTACCTGTGCTACGAATCACATGTATACACAGAACATGGTACTCTAGCGTCCATGCCTCATATATAACATAAATTCCCAGGATTTTTTTCAGACGGTTGAACTATTTCGGATTTATGAAAGAAATATTATATTACTCAGACTATTTGAAACAAGAGCAACTTAATGGCCTGCTGGGAAACATTGATATTTAAAACAAACCCATGAAAATACTTTGGACAGGAAATGGGTAAAACAAGTTACTTGTTAAAAGCTGTGATCAAGATATAACACCTGTCCTGGTTATTTTACATTTCTTTTTAAGAACCACTTTGTACTTGTTTTAGATAAGCTAAAATTTCTGTTTTAAAGTCAATGGACTTCATGTACTGAACTGATTTGAACAAGAAGTATTTTCTACTACAATGTCAAGGTAACAAATCTAGGTTTTAAACATTTTGGCACGGTATTTTCGGCGCCGGCTATTTGGTGCCCGTGACTCGATGCTGGCTTTTTTTTAATCGGACGTTATAACATTTCTCTCATCACCTCCGACCATTCGCTCTTCTTTTTCTCTCTCTCTCGCTATATATATGTGTATATATATAAGAAATAATGGTGTCAGGTTATGCTGAATAAGTTCTATAGACAGACCATAGTTAAGTTCCAGATTCGATAACATTGCGAATAAATGGTTCAAAGTTGGTTGTATGTTAGCGTGTGTATATAAGAATTTTCTGCGTAATAAGATAAAAAAACCAAGGGTGTATAGCATTAGAGCATTTATAGATAGAAGGTCTTACAGCTGTAAGACCTTCTATCTATAAATGCTCTAATATCTACACACCCTTGGTTTTTTATCTTTTTACTCAAAAAATTCTTATATAT
>NC_043000.1:116205709-116233209 GCF_006345805.1 Octopus sinensis
TAATTGGTTCAGAGCACTGCGACGCGTAATCACCGAGGTGTGAGTTCGAATCTCATAGTCGGCTGCCAACCCTTCTTTCTGCATATTAGGGGTAGCTTATCCTGTTCAGGCTATATTATTGGCATTATCCTGCGTTTGAGAATCTAAAATCACTTCTTTAACTTTCTAAGACATCTCAACGCTTCTAAAGCAAACTTCGCTTGTTTGTTTACGTTCATCGTAATTTGAAATTAATATATATATATATATATAGGAAAAGGCATTACTAATTCTTTCTACTCTAGGCACAGGGACTGACATTTGGGGAACGGGAATATTCGATTATATCGACCCCAGCATTCAACTGGTACTGATTCTATCGCCCCCGAATTTGATCTCAAAACGTAAGGGCAGAAGAAATGCCACTAAGAATGTCGCGATTCCGAGGGAAATGAAAGCTAAGGGCTCCTATCATAAATAGAATAAAATTAATTTTAAAATATGTATAGAAGTGTGTATAAAATGTGTTTACATTTTATACACATCTTTAAAAATATGTATTAAATATATTCTTATTGTTAACTCTAAATACTCTTTATCTAAATATCAATAAACCAATCTCTATACACCTGTTAAAATTACTTTTGTTCTATTTGCGGGTGAAAGTGGGGGTGGGGTGAAACTTTGTTTTTTATTTCTTCACCATCCAACACGCACACGCGATCGGCTTCTCATTGGTTATGTTTTTTTCTCAATATATGCACAAATGTAATTCTTTTCTCAAATAAATTACACTTCACATGTGAGAGCTCCGATGTCACCATAAGGTATTATTCAACGATAAATCCATGCATCTTGTGGCAGAAACAGTCGTAACCGAATGAAGTTCATAAGATAGTCGTGTGTACATTTGTCATCTCATTTCCATGTACATACGTGCATACATACATGCATACATACGTACATACATTACATACATACATTCATGCATACATACATACATACATTCATACATACATGAAAATGAGGATATTATTTACATTATTTACATTTGACGGATATTTGTCCTCATCTTGTTTGTTGTTAACACAACGTTTCGGCTGATATACCCTCCAGCCTTCATCGGGTGTTTTGGGGAAATTTTGAACCTGAGTACTCATTCTTAAGATATTTTTCGATGTTGTTGGTGTTGTTGTTGTTGTTCTTCTTCTCCTTCTTCTTCTTCCTCTTTTCTTCTCTTCTCTTTCTCTTCTTCTTCTTCTCTTCTTCTTCTTCTTCTTCTTCTTCTTCTTCTTTTTCTTCTTCTTCTTCTTCTTCTTCTTCTTCTTCTTCTTCTTCTTCTTCTTCTCATTATTTTTATTGTTCAGGTCACTGCCTGGAATCGAAAACGGGCATATAGCGTAGTGGTTAAGAGCGCGGGCTACTAACACCAAGATTCCGAGTTCGATTCCAGGCTTGACCTTAATAATAATAATAATAATAATAGCAACAACAACATCGGAAAATACCTTAGAAATGAGAACCTAGGTTCGAAATTTCCCCAAGACACCCGATGGAGGCTGGAGGGTATATCAACCAAAACTTTGTGTTAACAACAAAGAAGATGCGGACAAATATCCGTCAAATGTAAATAATACAAATAATGTAAATAATGTACATAATTCCTCATCTCTTAAATACAGAACTGAAAATGAGGATGTTACTAACCTTTTTAGGGAAGAGGGTTTTTTTCTAGTGTGTGAGCGCTTTCGTTAAACCTGTATGTATTTATATATGTATATATGTATGTATGTGTGTGTGTGCGTGAGTACGTGTGTGTGTGTGCAAAACAGAATAAACCAATTATGTTTGGGCTGATAGTAAACACATCATTATCATCATCATCATTACCACCACCATTACCATGACCAACATCGTCATCAAGAGAGCTACGAAAGAGAAAAAAATGTGAAATAAATGATTTGTAAACGCTTTTATCACCAGAACCAACTCCATTACCAATAATAATAATAAAACATAGCGAATGACAACAAAAGTATAGATTTCTGAACTGCCCTCATCATTTGTTAACATATTCCAGTCTCGTGTTTATTCCGTGGGAGGAAGAAAAAAAAAAATGTTATGCAAGGCAAAGATAGTTTCTTTTCAAAAATCTAAATTCTTTCCTTGTTAGGTTTTAGAAGACATGAAAACAAAGGAAGGAAGCAAAAATGGTATTCATACTTTGATCAATTGGAGTGAAGCAAAATCGATTATTTATTTATGTTGGCATCACAGAATAACAAAATTACGTGTTGTGTGACTGTTGCTTTAGACATTTTTCTTTCAAAACCATCCACGATTCCATATTTGCTATGTCAGTCATTATGCTAGACATCAATGTTATACAATAGATTACAATAATATTGAATCGTGTTAAGAGAGAATCTGTAGAGGGCGTTATGTGGTCGTAGGTGGTGTCTGTGTGAGATATAAAGTGGGTGAAATACATATCGAGGCGCAGACATGGATGTGTATTAAAAAGCTCGCTTTGTAAACATCAGATTTCAAGTTCAGTCCCAGAAGGTGTCACCTTGAGTAAGTGTCTTCTACTAAAGCCCCAGATTGACCAATGATTTGTGAGTGAATTTGGTTGACGGAAACTAAAGAAGCTAAGTTTACGTGTACAGTCACTCTTTACCCCGCGGAATTGATCCACCGTGATGACATCTGAGTCTAAGAACGAATCCTTGGAGCGCGCGTGTGTACCGTTGGCGATTTTTTTCCTCCGTCTTCCCTTCTTTGGATCTTTCCTTTTCCTATGTTTCTGGTGAAGCGCTCCGCTCGAAACGTTTAACCCTTCTCCTTTCCTTCCTTCCTGAGCTTCCAACAATACTATATTTGTTCCACGTCCTCGCGTTGTTGTTTTCTCTTTGTGTTTTCATGTTTGGATTAACTATATATATATATATCTCAAACTTTAAAATAAATCGATTTGATTGACCAAACCGTTCATGGTCACGCCTCAGTAAAATGATTGAAACCCATTAGAGATAAATGAGAAAAAATGTCAGCGTATATGACAATATTGTGAAGATGAGGTTTTGTAAGGTTGAATGCTCGTTGTGTTGCTATGTGGGTTGAAAGTCATTACATTGTGCATACAGACATATGGGATGTCTGTATTTATAAGCGTTTAAGTATGGTCGAAAACTGTATTTTTCTGTGTATGGAAATAGCATCTCATCTGCCATATCCTGCTGATATATATTCAAGGTGTGCTAAAAAGTTCTTAGCATTTGAGGGTATAGCTGAAGGCATAGAATTCCCAGTTCTTTTACAAGGCTTAGAACAACTGAAGGACCGTTGTCATACATATGGGAATCTGAGGTGGGGGGGAATGTTGAATAAAACCATAATTAACTCATCTTCCTCTACTTGTTTTTAGCCAAAGCCAGGAACTTTCAGTATCCGCTCGTACTGCTGAATACTGGTACATTTTGGTTAACTTTTGGTTTGTATATTATAACTTATACAAAGGCGGCGTGCTGGCAGAAACGTTAGCATACCGGGCTAAATTCTTAGCGGCATTTCGTCTGCAGTTACATTCTGAGTTCAAATTCCGCCGAGGTCGACTTTGCCTTTCATCATTTCGGGGTCGATAAATTAAGTACCAGTTACGCACTGGGGTCGATATAATCGACTTAATCCGTTTGTCTGTCCTTGTTTGTCCCCTCCGTGTGTAGCCCATTGTGAGTAGTAAAGAAATAAGAAACATTAGCTAGCCGGGCTAAATTCTTAGTGCTATTTCATTTGTCTTTACGTTCTGAGTTCAAATTCTGTCGAGGTCGACTTTATCTTTCGTCCTGTCGTGGTCGATAAATTAAGTACCACTTGCGTACTGGGGTCGATATAATCGACTGGCCCTCTCCCCCAAAATTTCGGGCCTAAGATTATAACTCATACGTGCGTGTTTTGCTTGTATGTAGTTCGCTTATGTCCGTGTTGTTCAGTACCACTGCATGGCACCATGGGCGAGTGTCTTCTACTGTAGAATAAGCGTAATACTTATTCCGATAGAATAAGTATTACGCTTAGAAAGAATAAGTTCTGAGGTCGATTCGTTCAACTAAAGGCGGTGCTCCAGCATGACCGTACAGATGACTGGAGCAATTAAACGAATAAAGGAATAAAAGAAAATACATATATACCCTATTAGGCTATTACAAGAAGATTGTTGACTGTGACTTCGAAGTTTCCGTCAGATAGGCTTTATTGAACTGACAGGTGGATGCTTTGAAGTCATTTTGACCCGTTTTCTTGTAAAAGTATTAAGAGTGATTATAACCCGACATAAAAAGAAGCATTAAGGTGACAAAGATCCTGTTATCCCATTCGAATATGTCTGAAGCATACGAGAACTGGTAAAACAATTTATATTTGTACACAGCACAGCTAAGTGTTCCAAATCGTAATATTTTACGGCCGAGCCGCCGATTCGTACAACGAGTCAAAATGCGCTGACTGGCATGTTCATCTCCAGTCCCGAGCTAATCGACTTTTTCATTTTCAACATGAAACGGAAAATAAGGCTGGAGAAGAAATGCCTGTCGGAAAGTGTGTTTCGTAAAAGATGGAAGTATATAACAAGTATGTTGCGAGTGAAAGAACCTGTATAAACGAGAATATAAAAAGGAGAAAGAAAAGTCTTCAGTGTGAGTATGTGGTTTGTAGGTTCGACCGTCTACTCCGCTTCATTTTTTGTAAATCACTCATTCGCATTTAATTGTATATATTTTAATTGTTTGTTTATTCATACGTTTCGTCTCAATCGATACCCTAACCCCAATGTTTGTTTTGTCTGTCCTCGTATCGTCCCCTCTTTTTTTCTCAACCTCATGGTTAATAAAAGAAATTGACTGGAATATAAGAAAAACCAATCTCTTTGTCAGCTTGTAGTGCCTTCCCTTCCCAATGTCTGATGCTGAATTAAGAGGAGATAACTTCTAAACGCTTGGATAGAGGATAGAGGGAGCTATGAACTGACTCGCTGTGTTTCGCACCTCTTTGTCTACTGCGAGAATTTTTTTCCTTGACAAAAATACAGTGAATGGCTTTTTTATGGGTTCGAATGTGCCTCATGCATAGCTTTATTTAACAAGATCTTTGTTTGTTTTTTATTAATACATTATCTTTTCTCTCTTTGCTGAGAGAGTGCTTTTCTACCTGTTGCGGCACCGCATTATCACGATATATATGTGCTTGTGTGTGTGTTTGTGTGTACACATGCATTTTCCCAAGCAGTATGGTTATTTCCAGTATTCGTATGACCTTGTAAAGGAACCCTTTGTGAAATATAGCGTACGAATAGAAAACTTTTGACTATATACATGGAAAACACTTAAGCGTTTTACAAGGCATATGTATTTCAGAGTAATGTTTCTTCATGGTATGTATACAAATAGTATTAACTAGGTGTTCCATTAGCCATTATGCTATAGATTGTCATTCTTCGTCCAGCATTCAACGTGTGACTATACAGTTGTATGTATATTATATACACAAATTTTAAAGAAATTAGCTTGAAATTTGAAGTAGATATTCCTTCGAATGGAAAGCATTTAGCAAACGTTTAAGCGTCCATTATCGGTGCAAACAGCTCAGCTGTACCACATGTGTGATGATTGCATGTGTTGTGTCGACTTGTATGGTAATGTGCGGCTATATATATATATATATATATGTTATATATGTATATATATTATATATGCATGTATATATACATATGTATGTATGTATGTGCGTGTGTGGATGTATACAGAAATGCACATGAAAATAGTTGTTCTATTGTCGTAAGAGATATTGAAATAAAGAAATCAATAGTGAGTGCGAAGGAAATGAATTTTGAAGTGTTCCATTTTCAGGTAATATACACGCCGCTCTAAAGAATTTGATGTCATTTGAGAATATTTGTAAATGGTAAAAGTTATTACAGGAAAACGAAATTAAAACAGCTTCATGTTGAAAAAAATCAAATCTATTCATTAAAATTTGAATGAGAAATTCAAAGGTATGTGAATTTCATGAACGATCTCTCAGGATATCACTAGTTTTCAGTATGAGTACCTATTTCTTTACCACTCACGAGGGGCTAAACACAGAGAGGACAAACAAGGATAGACACAGGGATTAAGTGGATTGCATCGATCCCAGTGCGTAACTGGTACTTAATTCATCGACCCCGAAAGGATGAAAGGCAAAGTCGACTCGGCGCAATTTGAACTCAGAACGTAACAGCAGACGAAATACCGCTAAGCATTTCGCCCGGCGTGCTAACGACTCTGCCAGATCGCCGCCTCTGTATGAGTACCGCCCGTGAAACAGCACACGTCCACACGATTGTTGAGATTCTAAAGAATGTCTTGGATAACAGTCTCTAGTGTGGAAGTGACCCTCTGCTTGAGTTCTTTTGAGTTTGTTGGAAAAGAATAGCTCAGGGGAATAAAAATTGCAAGATGCCAGGTCAAATAAACTTGGTGGCCATTTCAACAAGGCATTGTCTTTATCACCAGCACGCACATTTCACCTCCCTGACAGATTTTCATTCGGATAAACCGGTGCAGTTAGCTTCCAGTCAGGTGGAGATCCATCCTGTTGAAAAATTCATTTGCAATGTATTATCCAGTGCTGTATCCTTTGCCGATGAGCATCACCAGTCACATTTAAATAATAATAATGAAATTATTGTATACATTGCTCAGGTGCACCACAACTTGTCAAAAGTGCGTATAAAGCATATGCAGTAATGTACAAATGTCTGGAAAGTGAACAGTGTATGAGTCAGATACATACTTGCGTGTGTATGGAGGGGAGAAAATCAGGTGTAGTGTTGGTGAATCTCAGGAAGCATGGACGTTTTGAAGGATGCAGTGCTCCGACAACTAACAACTGATGCCGGCAGTTTGTTCCATGCTTCAGCAACTCTTAGCGTGAAAAAATGTTTACGAAAGTCATGGGAGCTGTGCTGTTTTCTGACTTTGTAAACATGTCCACGGGTGTTAGACAGGTTGAGTTTGAAAAGGTGCTCAGTGTTATTGTTTGTAAAATGGTTAATAATTTTATGGGTGTCTGCCAAGTCAGCTGCCAGACGTCGGAGTTTCTGTGTATGTGTATCCATGCCCAGGGAAGTAAGGCGTTCAGAATATAGCAAATACCTCAAAGAAAAACGGGCCATGGAGATGACTCTTGCAGATGGCGCACAACACATTCATTTTTGCCCCACTGTGGGATGAAGATTATTATTGTTCACTTTGTCATTCGTATGACATGTGGTCTCATCACTGAAACCAGATGTTGTTGAAACCTTGTCTTCTTCAAGTTTCTCTTACATATGGACACAGGATTGCATGCCCTTTGTCTTAGCATCTCTCTTTAAGGCCTGAAAGAGCTACGGCTCGTAGGATGCCATTCACAAGCGTTTGCGTGCGGCATGCCAAACTGTCGTGGGAAGAATCTGGGTTTCCAGATTTGTTTTTCTTATTGACATTCTGTGGCTTCACGTAAATATTTCACGAACCAGCTCGACCGTTACTGGTAGTCATCTAGACCCTTTTACCCTTCACATATCGCCTTCTTTTTATATTTCGTGTCATGTTGAAATCTGCATTGGATCTAGTGCAGTTTGAGCGATTCCTTTCACAAATGCCCGTTGCATAGGACTGTCAGTTTGCGTTCGAGCCTAATCTAATACACAATACGCTTTTTCCTTTCCAGTGGGTGGTATTTTTATACCTGAGACGAAATATAAAACACGGACTGTAGTTTAGCAAAAGAAAGATAATGATTTAAACTTTTGGTTCAATGTGAACAAGATCCAGTTTCAAGCTTAAGGTAAAAAAAAAACTATATCTACAGCTATCTTTAGCAGCGTTACTCCGTAGTATAATTAATGCCTGTACATGTTGTGTATCCCGACCCTTAAAGGAAACAAAGAGCCCAATTCACAGACACCACCTCGATCAAGAGAACATTGTGGCAAATCTTAACTCTTTAAGACTTTATCAACGCATTGCGTCAGTTTTCTCTTTAATATCATCGCCCTCATTCTCCTCCTACATTTTCACTTCAACCCCTCCTCCTCCTCCTCCTCCTCATCATCATCATCATCCATCCATCCAAATTCTGTGATAAACAACATCATTGATAACAATAAGAGCACAAATGGAACAAACAGATAGCTGGGAAGCAAGACTACCGAAGTAGATGTTTCAATATATGTTAGATAAACATTTCGTACTGCTTAAAAAATCAAAAGCATGAAATTAATATCTTCTAAGTAATGTCTTGTTTGGAGGGACCGGAGATAAATTGCATAAGGGGATTCCATTCTTGTTGTGCAATCACCGGATATAATTGAACGCCATTTTGTATATTCTTGCATTTAAGCAACAGCGGAAGCAAAATCTGGTATTTACTCAGCTTAAAGGAAACAGCAAGACACTGATGCATTGACAAATACGACGTTTGCTCCAACTCTTCTTATATAACTTTATATTGATCATTTAATGTGAAGTATGCAGGAAAAGAGAGACATTTAGAAAAATATGTCTTTTAATTGTGAGTCTGTATGTATGTATGTATGTGTTGAATGATTGCTTGGATATACACGATACAATCTTCTCCATCTATTTTGTTAACAGAGGTATGCAACTAATAGTAGCTCGAAGAATTTTAATTCCTATGTATACGTAGATCACATCTGTCTGTCTATCTATCTATCTATCTATCTATCTATCTATCTATCTATCTATCTATCTATCTATCTATCTATCTATCTATCTATCTATCTATCTGTCTGTCTGTCTGTCTGTCTGTCCGCTCGCCCAGTGATAATTGTCTTCATAAGGTCTGGGTCGTCGTTTACACAGTCCAGCGTGTCCTGTGCGATTTCCATGTAGAGTAGCTCCGGCTGCCCCGGCAACACCTTGGGGGATAAATTTCGCCGACAAACCCCGCATGCAGAAATCCTCCATTAAAACAAAAGGCACTGATTCTTTGCTTATTTCCACTTCGCGATTAATTTCCAGGATGGTTGCACGACGGTTTTCCATGACTATATTCTCGAACCTTCTCAATAGGTTCCACATTTCGCATTATAGATGGCCTGCCTGAACATGTTCCTCTCTGTTGTTTCCTCTCCACCAAACTTTTGTTTTGGTAAAGTTTTTGGCGCTGCAGCCACTGCTACAAACACCAGCAGTTTTCATACTGAATTAATTTTTATCACATGTCACAATGTAATCGAGAAATGAATAACTTATGTTATAGGAAAGAAGCCACGGCAAATGTTTAAAAATTTTTATAGATGGCCTACCTGAACATGTTTCGATCCCCACCGTTCCTTGAATCTGGATTTTTCCCATGTTGTCATCGCCGAAGAACAGTTGAATCTTCTTCTGAATAATTTGAAATTGGGTATCAACACACTTTTAGCAAAAATCTAATGCAATAACCGTGATCGATGCGTTCTGCGTAAACTAAAATCCGGGGAGGGCGTACTAGATATCTGTAATCTAATCGTAACAACTGGGAACTGACGCGGTGTACCGGCGTGAAAATACTCACGCATGTGTACGGTGAGCGGCATCGTCGTCCACCCAAAGGATTTTTCCCACACGGCATTAGTTTCCGCGGGAAAACCTTAACCGTTTTTAACGCATCTTGTATTTTTACAGGAAGAAAAATGCAAAAACAAAAAACACTCAAAAACATTAGAAATTATAAACGTTGGCATGGCTGCGTGGTAAGTAGCTTGCTTACGGACCGCATGGTTCTGGGTTCAGTCCCACTGCGTGGCAACTTGGAAAATGTCTTCTACTATAGCCTCGGGCCGACCAAAGCCTTGTGAGTGGATTTGGTAGACGGAAACTGAAAGAAGTCTGTCGTATATATGTATATGTATATATATGTATATATATGTGGGTGTATGTTTGTGTGTCTGTGTTTGTCCCCCCAACATCGCTTGACAACTGATGCTGGTGTGTTTACGTCCCTGTAACTTAGCAGTTCGGCAAAAGGGACCGATAGAATAAGTACTAGGCTTACAAAGAATAAGTCCTGGGGTTCGATTTGCTCGACTAAAGGCGGTGCTCCAGCATGGCCACAGTCAAATGACTGAAACACGTAACAGAGAGATCAGACTACGGAGAATATCCCCATAGCTACCTCATTAATAGACAAAGGAAAATGAATAAAGGGGCCATTAAATAACAGAGGATAGGTGGAGTAATAACGGGTTGTATGCTCCCAAACATGAGATGTGTTTAGCCGCGTCTTGTGGACTTGATTGCAAAGAGAATGGCCAGCGACACTCGCTGTAAAAGCCACCCCATCGTGTAGGGCCCATAGGATTCTCATGTGAGATGTTAAATCTATATATATAAAGCTGAAATTGTCTGTGTGGCAGGTTCGGTAGCCTTCAATTAACACTATCTCCTGCGAGACCCTGCGGCGCAAGTTGATAAAAATTGAGAGTATGTTAGAAGAAGGCTTGCTCTTCATTCCGAAGAAGAAAAAATTAAAATCGCACCATGTTAAGACCAAAACTTATTTACATCAAAAAGGTGCTTTTTTCTATGAAAATCCCTATTTTTTTAACGATTTTTTTGACTGCTGTGTCGTAATTTTTCGGTGTATTTCAACCAGAAAAATGTTCACTTAAAGAGAATAACAAGCTACATAATGCAAAATTTTTACTTTTCAAAAATTCTAATTCTAAAGGGTTGAAACAAACCCGAGCAACGCCGGGCGATACTGCTAGTGTGAGATAAAGCTATCAGCTGTGTGATATTCACCACATCTAGAATTCGCTACATCCCAGGAGAAATGAAGTAAAAGATAATGATAATTTCTACAGCACTGCTATGAATAAGTGTGCTATCTTTGAACTGAGAACACTGATTTCATTTCATTTTGCGTTGTTAAAACTTTGGTGTAATTTTAATTTTAACGGATTTGAAACAATGAAAGCTATATAATGGAAATTTTATTTCCCTGCGTTCTTATTATTTTACAATAAAATGGGTAGCGTGAAACTTTATAATGCTCCACTAAACACTTCTGTTTGTATGCTAAGTATAATGTCGTTCTTGATGTTGATAGATAAATAAATAGATAATAGATAGATAGATAGATAGAGAGAGAGAGAGAGAGAGAGAGCAAGTTAAAGAGAGAGGGTAAAATTTATTTATGTACTCTTATGGCAAGCTTCTTGTTAATCCCTATTACACAATGTTACATTAAAGAAAGATGCGTTTGCTTCAAAAATAATTATGCGTTTTATCCTTGTGCTTTAAACCATTAAGTCCCATGCGAATCCACTAATGATTTATGTAAGTATGCTAAGCATTATAACTTCCTTGATGGAAAGAGAGGCAGAGAGAGACTTGCTTTATGTATACTTATGGCAAGGTTGGTATTTATCTGTGTTACATAAAGTTACACTAAATAAATATCTCGTTGCTGCAAAAATAATTGTGCGTTTTATCCATGAACTTGAAAGCATCCCCTTTCGGATATAATAACCATTATCATCGACGATCTTTCCAACGGAAACGAAACTATTCCTTTAAAATAGACATCAGTATTATACGTAATGGAGAATTCTTCGAATGCATTTTGAGCGGTTTTTCCTCTTTGAAGATGTAATTTTGCAAGAAATCATAAGTAGGGCCACGTGGATTAGTGGATAGGGTGTCAGACTCATGATCGTAAGATTGTGGTTTCGATACCTGGACCCCGCAAAACACTTCACGTTGCTCCAGTCTAGTCAACTGTAGAAATTAATATCACTAGTGGAGATGCGTCGCTTAGTGCTTAGGGTGTTGGATTCAAGCTTGTATGGTTGTGATTTCGATCCGCGGACTAGGCGATCCATTATGTTCTGGAGCAAATCACTTCATTTCACGTTGCTCCAGTCCACTCAGCTGTAGAAATAAGATTAGAGGAATGGGCTTCGGCAGGCTTTCTCACCCTAGATACGTTGTGTGGCCTCAGTGCCCCAGCTACCGCAACGGATTAAGGCATTTGTTATAACAATACTTGCGAAAAGCCCCCAAGTTTATGTGAGTTTTTCCTATACCTTTCTACTGCAGGTTACATTGATTCCGCATACGAGAGATGTTGTTAATCATTTGTGACAGGTTATAAAACGTAGAAACTTAAACCAGTATATTTGAAGTTTAAGAGCAGCTGGACCTCATTAATATATCGGTATATCTCTCGACAAATACAGGACATCAAATTAGAGAATACAGCTATAAAGAAAGACATATATGATTAAGGTTGTAGGGCCTGCAGCAAAATATCTGTGAATAATAAATTACATTAAATCCAATTCAGGTAACCCAGTTATTACGACTCAGAATGGAAAAATAATTATTTATAGTAAATAGTTATCAATTATAAAGTGAAATACTTAATGATAATCTTAATGATAGATAATAAAGGGAAATACTTAATGATAATCATTGAATTATATAATAATATTTCTGACATAGACTGACAGAATGGAAATATAACTCTGGAACAATTAAATAAATTAATATAAATCTTTAGCCGATGTGGTTAATTCAAACACATTGAAAAAAATATTCGACAAATACACAGTTTCTCATTAACGATTCTGTAATTCTCTCGCGTTGATAAAATAATTAAAACCTGTAGAAATATTTTTGAACTCAAGTTTGACGAAGGAGTATGATCTGAAACGCCAATAATATCATTTCGAAATCATTCCTCCAATTTATATGAGAGCTAATATACTTTCTTAAAATTCCTATCATTGTTATTTATCTTGCTATATATTCGATTTAATGTAAGTTCACACTCTATTAACTAAAATCATAAGAAAGAAATGAAATAGAGGTTTTCTGATATTGATCATAACTATTTCAGAGGCGCGAGATATGTCAGATAAAATCGAAAGTAATATAATGTGGCGAGATATGTTACTTGACTTACAATGACCATAAATAATTCTGCTACGCAAACTGTGACACCGAATTAGTTATAGAGAGACAACTATTAAAGTTCTTAGTATCAACACTTGTTGAAATTTTCTGTGAATTAATCATTGTCTTAAAATACAGTAGACTACGTAATACAATGCAATTAAGGGCAACGAACTGGAAGAATTGTGACCCCGTTGCACAAAATGCTTAGCAATATTTCTAAGGGCTGTGTTCGGTCTGAGTTCAAATTCTGCCGAGATGACTTTGCATATCATGCTTTCAGGGTCGATAACGTAAGCACCAGCTGAGCACTGGGCTTGATGTAAGCAACTGTCTCATTCACCTCAAAATTGCTGGCCTTGTGTCAATAAGTAGAAAAGATTATATATTTGCAGTAATGCGGTGAGCTGGTAGAATGGTGAGCTCGGGGGACAAAATGTTTGGCAGCATTTCTCGCGGGTGTTTCTGTTTTGAGTTCAAATTCCACCGAGATCAACTTTGTCATACATCTATTTCAGGTCTTAAAAATAGTTCAGTAGAGAACTGGTGTGGGTGTAATCAACTTGTTCCGTCCCTCAAAATTGCTGGCCAGAATTAGAATTATTTGTTTGTAGTTATATTAAGGCTTGTGACCGATTGGTCAAAATGTTAGACTCGTGATCATAAGACCGTCGTTTTAATTCCTGGACAGTACAGCGTATTGCGCCCTTCAAAAAAGGCATTTAATTCAAGTTGTTCCAGTCTGTTACTTAGAATGAATACAGGCGGATGCTGTTATAGCCCTTTCTCTTTCCACCTGTAATATTCTTAATGCTGTGTTGAGAGAAGATTAAGGATGATGAGAAGATACACGTGGTTATTAGCAACTACATAAGAAACTAAAACAATTAGCGAATTCATCGTTATGGTTACCATTCCATCATCCTTTGCGAATGAAATCTAACTCTCATCTACAGCAGTTAAATATATTTAAATGTTTTTGTCCCGGTGTGAAATATACGGCTTGCTAAACCATTCTTCGCGTATACAGTTTTTATATATACATGGTCCGCATTCGAATCTCGTGAGATTAGTTCACTTGTATTTCCCATAAAAATACAAGATCGACGCGTTTTATGATTTTATAATTCTCATTGTGTCTAGAAAATTGTTCCTTAGATTCGCTAAGCGTAATTCTTTGTCAATAAAATTCCTTGATACGCAAGTCAATGAAGCCATTACCGGAGATTCATTGAGGTTATTTGAACGAACTACAACATCTTATGGAATAATATTTTCGTGAAAAGAAACCAATAAATCAATGTTAAAAACATTACATACTTAAATGCTTCGCTGCCAAAGAAATTTACTAATTGGCAGATTTGCGATGAAAATGAAGCCCTCAAATACAAAACAAATAGAATAAGTGACACCGAAAGAAAGCCATTCTTATTATAGTTATACAGATTTTGAGGTCAGGTAAAATGATACGACAAATATAACGATGTGTAATTGGCGAACATTCTTTAATAGTAAATTAATGAAGACGAAGATGAGAAGTGGTTCACATTTTATTTACTTGACATGATAGGATTAGGTGGTTAATTGAAGGGAATCAGGGTACGCACTGGATATTGCGATTTGTCCTCACCGACGTCTTAATTATAAAGTGAGATTGATGAGAATTAAGTAAACACCATATAAAAATTTAGACGGTGGTTAGAGCGTCGAAATTACGGTCGTGAGGTTGTGAGTCCGATTCCCGAACCGGTCTGCGTGTTGTGATCTTGAGCAAGTAAATTTGTATACACACCCAGAAATCCGGATCTGGGATTATCCAATAGGTTTTTGCTAGTTTATTTGTCTATTTGTCTTTTCACATTGTGCTGTATGATTACATGGTTTTAGATCCAAGTATTAACTGCTATCTCTAACATGGTGGTATCTCTTAAATACCCTTAATTATAATTATAATGATATATATATATATATATATATATATATATATACATACATACATATATGTGTGTGTGTGTGTGCGTGTCTATGTGGTCACTGCTCTCCATTAGTCGACGATGGGGGTTCATATTTTCAATCAGCTAAATTAGCCAATTAATGAACAGGTACGTGGTCGAGCATTCTATATAGAGGTGTACCGTTGAATCTCTGGTGAATCAATTTGTTGGTCAGAGGAAACAACAAGCAATATCATTGATAAAAACAGTGAGCCGACAGCAGACATATTGAGAAAACTGAGAAATATAAGGACCGAGCCAGAGGGATGGTCGTGGAAGGTAAGACAACATAAGGCGGCGAGCAGGTAAGGCGGTGAGTTGGCAGAAACGTTAGCACGCCGGGCGAAATGCGTAGCCGTATTTCGTCTGCCGTTACGTTTTGAGTTCAAATTCCGCCGAGGTCGACTTTGCCTTCCATCCTTTCGGGGTCGAAAAATTAAGTACCAGTTACGCACTGGGGTCGATGTAATCGACTTAATCCGTTTGTCTATCCTTGTTTGTACCCTCTGTGTTTAGCCCCTTGTGGGTAGTAAAGAAATCGGTATTTCGTCTGTCTCCATGTTCTGAGTTCAAATTCCGTCAGGTCGACTTTGCTTTTCATCTTTTCGGGGTCGATTAAATAAGTACCAGTTACGCACTGGGGTCGATATAATCGGCTTATTCCGTTTGTCTGTCCTTGTTTGTTCCCTCTATGTTTAGCCCCTTGTTGGTAGTAAAGAAATAGGTATTTCGTCTGCCGCTACGTTCTGAGTTCAAATTCCTCCGAGGTCGACTTTGCCTTTCTTCCTTTCGGGGTCGATAAATTTAGTAACAGTTATGCACTGGGTTCGATTTAATCACCTTAATCCGTTTATCTGTCCTTGTTTGTCCCCTCTGTGTTTAGCTCCTCGTGGGTAGTAAAGAAATAGGTAAGACAACTGCAATTCTTATGCTAATGGTAGCACTTCTCTCAGCATCCAACCATTTATCTAAGAATCTGAGAGATATTGGAATGGAGATTCGCATTGTCGCCTTGCAGAAAGTTTCATATAGCATTCTGCAGGATACCTATGAAAATATTCTGGAGATCTGATGAGACCTGTTGTGAAACAACCTCAAGACAACATTCAACATCCGTGCTAACAGCATGTAATAGTTTAAAAAACAAAATAATAATGTGGTATTGAACATCGCTGCATACCTCGTTCCCGATATAGAGAACGCATTACCACCAATGAAATAATAATAAAAAAATAGAAGATAAATTATATTTTAGGTGTATTTTATTATGGTATTGATCTATTATTTTTAAATGCTTTCCACTTTCCTTAAAATAATTTATAGCTGCTATCAACGGCATTAATCATAGAATGGCCTCTACGTGTGAATAGAGTAATGCAGCATAAGATATATTCAGCCCCCATCAAAGAACTATGAACAATAGAAATAACAACCATGATACCTGGTTATGGCTTTCTCCTCATAAAGGCGAATATATATTTTGAAACTGTTGTATAGGATTTAGTTAAAAAATAAATGGTAAAAAAATTCTTCACAGTTCGAAAAGAATAAACTGGCACCGGACTGATATATGTAATCCGGATTTATGTAAAGGGTGTGACTTCAATTTTGAACTTGGAAAATATATCAGATGAAATATAAATACATAAAAAAAAATTATGGAATACGTTTCCTTACGACGTAAATATTTTATAGCTGTGCTTCTTTTTAAAAACCTAGACAACCACAAAATACGTCAATAATATTTGTAATGTGTGAAACGTTGATGTAGAAACCAGCTTACATCCCAACAAACTCGTCGGTTTATGAAGATATATATTCAAAACCGAAAAATATTTTTACGTAGCAATACACGCCACATAAGCAATTTATAGAAAAAAAGATCATATTAATTTACGAATTACAGTCACGAAACGAATAACAATGGGGGAAACAATGAAAATATATACACTAAAAGTATAAATATTAATAACATTAATTCCGAAAATAGATCTTACACACACAACACAAAGGTAACAATGGAGACAATACAAATTATATCCCAGAATATATACAGAATATCCTACAGAAGCGGATACAAAATAACCAGCAGAATACGAGTCAAAATTATCAAAATTACACACACAATGTACATTATATATATATAATATAATATAATATAATATAATATAATATAATATAATATGATATAATATAAAATATATGTATAATGGAATTAAACAAAGATAATGCAATACATATATAATTTAATATATAATATAATGAAAGCTATATATATATATATATATATATATATATATATATATAAGTATATATTATAATTTAATATAATGAAATACAATATATATATTTATTATCTGAATAGGATTTTGACACACGTAAAGAAATGTCTAAAACTGGAAAGTTGGAATATGATCATTATAAATTATAATCTAAAAGTGTAGAATTCGTTTTAAATAACTCGATGGAAGATCTTAGTAGGGAACAACTAATTATTTCCCCAAAGATGAAGACTAAAAATTTATTATAAGTGTAAAAACTGGCAGCAGAACAAGAATTTTGATGGGAGGGATTTTCCTCTCTTAAATCGATTCCAGTGTTCAAATTGTATTATTTCTTACTGACCCCGAAACAATGAAGGTTTAAATCGGTTTTGCCGCATTTGAACTTCGGGTGTAATGAATATAAAGAAATGTTGCTACGCGTATTGTAATACGGTGCTTACGATTCTGTTCTACTCTAGGCACAAGGCCCGGAATTTTGGGGGAAGGGGCCAGTCGATTAGATCGGCCCCGGTACGCAACCACTACTTAATTTATCGACCCCCGAAAGGATGAAAGGCAAAGTCGACCTCGGAGGAATTTGAACTCACAACGTAGCGGCAGGCGAAATACCTTTTTCTTCACTACCCACAAGGGGCTAAACACAGGGAGGACAAACAAGGACAGACAAACGGATTAAGTCGATTATATTGACCCCAGTGCGTAACTGGTACTTAATTTATCGACCCCGAAAGGATGAAAAGCAAAGTCGACCTCGGCGGAATTTGAACTCAGAACTTAGAGGCAAACGAAATAACGCTAAGCATTTCGTCCCGTGTAGTAACATTTCTGCCAGCTCGCCGCCTTACAGTGCTTACGATTCTGCCAGATCGCGGCTTTTATTATAAGTATAATAACAAAGAAAATTCGTTCAACGTCGCTGTATTGAAAAGAAATGAGGGACAGCCGTATTACCAAGATCACGGAACTAATCTATACACCATCCTCGTTATTTCCATTGAGAAGTGTCTATCGTTTTATATCATCTGTTTTATACGTCTGCAACCGGACTATAAAGTAAAATAAACGGTAACAATACGTAAGAATAGGTGTTCGAAAAACAAACCTTAACGGAGAGATGAGACAACACCTTAAAATGACCGTTCTGAAATATCGTCTGCTTTTCTGTAATGCCTGAACGCAAATTTGATGATCTTGATAGGTGCATGGTTCGGAAAACTTACAACAACGAAGTTTTATTTGTAATCAGTATGCCAAGAAAAGCAGGATACTTAATTGACCAAAATTTAATTAACACAGAAGACTTACGAATTTTATGACTAGAAAAGTATTATGGGCTATGGAAGACAAATTATACGAGCTGGGAATATTAGCTGAGCACTCATAGTAAAGATACGAAACAGCTAATAAACTAAAATACAGAATTGATCAAATAATACGAAAGCATGTTATTGTCGGTTTTTCACGCTAAAATATAATCCCCGTTCATCTTTTACGCGTCAAAGGATTTGTTACCAGCTTGCATAAGCGAAGATGTATTCGAGTTAAACAAATAAACTTTCAAAGTTTGTTTTCCCTGCACGGTATGTAGTATGAATAGTATTTTAACACAGTTACTAGAATTTCGAGAGAGATCTAGCCTTGCACATGAACAAAACTGCATTAGATTCTTGTCTGCCGAGAAACAGAATATTGTAATACTCTCTTTACTCTTTTACTTGTTTCACTCATGTGACTGTAGCCATGCTGGAGCACCGTCTTTAGTCGAGCAAATCGACCCCAGGACTTATTCTTTGTAAGCCTAGTACTTATTCTTTTGCCGAACCGATAAGTTACGGGGACATAATCACACTAGCATCGGTTGTCAGGCGATGTTTGGGGGACAAACACAGACCCACATATACACAAACATGCATATATATATATATATATATATATATATATATATATATATATATATATATATATATGCATATATATATATTATATATATATATATATATATATATATATATATATATATATATATATATGCATATATATATATATATATATATATATATATATATATGCATATATATATATATATATATATATATATATGCATATATATATATATATATATAATATATATATATTATATATGCATATATATATTGTTACGGGACCTCCGAACGAAAGCTGTTACGGAATCCCTCACACAGGCCCGATCGATCAGAAAACGGAGAGGAGAGAGAGACAACAACTACAACAACAGCCGCAGAAAGAGTCACAGAGGCAATCGAGAGAGACACAAAGAAACACAGCGGAAGGCCATTGGCTTACATTTAACGTACTAGTTTATAACACTTTATAATTGTTACAACATCAAATATATATCAGATACATCAAAGAGGAAATACATGCAAGTAACAACACAGCAAATGCAATAACAACAGCATATAAAGAGTACACGTCGAATTAAACAACAAGTCAATAGATTATACAGTCCGGAGGCAACAGTTCTGTTTCAAATCACATTAACGTTGCAGTTCAAAGGACATTAAAGGCATATGCAGTTCAATGTTCATTAAAGACTACAACAGAGTCTCTCTCTTGCATTAACAGTTCTGTAACACATATTAACACAGTTCACATTGTTCTTTTTACTGTCTCATTTCTTTTCCAGCCTTTATAACACATCGACAAGTCCTTTACTCAATTCACATATCAATACAACAATTCACGTACCGTTACATCAGCCAATGTCTCACATTGTAGTTCATCTCTTTTAGCACTGCTAAATCCAACTGCCAACCGCCAAATCCAACCGCCAACCGCTTACCTCGAATACCAAATCCTCACTGCTAAATCCAACCGCCAACTGCTCGCCCTGACTCCCAAATACCGACTGCTAAATCCTCACTTGCTCTGTTCTCGACAGCCTTGTCACTACCCCAATCTCTCTGTCGTAGTCCCCCTCTCTCTTAGCTCTGTAATACTCTCTGCCTGTCTTCCTCTTTCACATTCTCTATCATTGTCTCGCTTGTCAGCTCCTCAGATTCCTTAATCTGTCTTCCTCAGCCCATCAACATTTCTCTCACTGTCTCTCACAAACTGAACTCTAATTCACCTGAAAAGGTCGGGGAGTTTCCCCAGAGCTAATTAATCAACCCGCATCTGGCAGAACAATGGATTCATTGCCAAAAGTAGGTCGCCGTCAACTGTCCTCAAATTGAACCACAACAATATATATATAATTAGTGAATGGAAGAAATGGAGTTGAACGAAGATTGTACAGAATTCCTTTTATTACATTCTACACATGTTTCAAAGGCCACAATTTTCCAAATTCTGATTAAATAAGGATACCATATTGCAGCTTTCTCTTCAGGAAAAACCAGGAATTACGTTGTCAGAACAAAACAAAACAGAGGCGCAGCAAAGCAATTCGAACGAGGACGCTCCTTAAGAGCCCATGGGTAAACTGTTTACCCATGGGCTCTTAAGGAGCGTCCTCGTTCGAATTGCTTTGCTGCGCCTCTGTTTTGTTTTGTTCTGACAACGTAATTCCTGGTTTTTCCTGAAGAGAAAGCTGCAATATGGTATCCTTATTTAATCAGAATTTGGAAAATTGTGGCCTTTGAAACATGTGTAGAATGTAATAAAAGGAATTCTGTACAATCTTCGTTCAACTCCATTTCTTCCATTCACTAATTATATTAAACTTCAATTATCCGCACCAACGCACCGTTGCAACACCATATGGTCTTATCTCCAACCGTGTTTTTTCTTCTGTGATTTTTGCTACCCAGGTATCGGTTAAACTTTGAATAATCCGTAACAAGAAAATTCATCTTTCCATTTCAACAAATATATATATATATATATATATATATATATATATATATATATATATATATATATAGATATATATATATATGTATGCATATATATATAGATATATATATATATATATATATATATATATATATATAATATATATATATATATATATATATATATGGGGAGCTTTATGAAAATAGACAAAAGACGAAGGCAGGTGGAATACAAACAAACAATTGTATTAGTATGCCACTCAGGAAATATAAATAAAACAAGTCTTTAACGTTTCGAGCCTACGCTCTTCAACAGAAAGATACACAGATATATGATATATGTATGCATATATATATGTATATATATATATATATACAAGACGGGCTTCTTTCAGTTGCCGTCTACCAAATCCACTCACAAGGCTTTGGTCGGCCCGAGGCTATAGTAGAAGACACTTGCCCAAGGTGCAACGCAGCGACTGAAACCGGAACCATTTAGTTCGTAAGCAAACTACTTACCAAACAGCCACTCCTACGCCTGTGATTTAAAAATATGGAACGTTTCACGAATGTTCGTGTCATCCTTGGGCAGGGGCCATGCTAATCTTCTCTGTATCGTTCCAATTTTAGAATATATACATTCGTAGCTAGACTTTATACGGAGAAGTATTTTGTGGCCGATGGATTATAATCTTTTTGCTTCGCTATCTGCTTACCTTTCTGTCTCCTGTGAATCCAAAGTGCGAGGAATGTAGAGTGAAAGTAAATTATATGTGAATATAGTTTATAGTGCAGGTTTGCAATTAGAAATAAAACAAACATCTTGTGAGTTTCTGCTATTTAGTCTTGGAATATGTTTGAGGCATAGAGCTCGACTGTCTGCTGTATCAGTGATTTTATCTGTAATTCCTGGCACGAGTTAATGCTCAGTATACGGATAGTCATAGTCAACGTCACCAGAAGGAAAACAAAAGGAAGTGAGTGTGTATGAGAATGACAACCATCAACTTTCGGCTGTTAAATGGATCTCCTTAAAACATATCAAAATACGTAAATCGAGTACAATTAGAACTTATTTAAATAGGATTCTTTGAAATATCGTAAAAGAATAAAAGTGTTTGTATACGTATAGACGTGGCTGTGTGATAAGAAATTTACTTCCCAAACATATGGTCTCGGGTTCAATCCTCCTGTATGGTAGCTAGGGCGAGTGTCTTCTACTATAGCCTAGAGCGAACCAGAGCATTCTGAGCAGACGGAAAATGTGTGTGTGTGTGTGTGTGTGTGTGTGATTGTTCTCCACTAGCGCTTGACAACTGGTATTGGTGTGCATACGTCGCCGTAACTTAGCAGTTCGAATTAAGAGACCAAATAATTACTATAGATAGGCGCAGGAGTGGCTGTGAGGTAAGTAGCTTGCTAACCAACTACATGGTTCCGGGTTCAGTCCCACTGCGTGGCATCTTGGGCAACTGTCTCCTGCTATAGCCCCGGGCCGACCAATGCCTTGTGAGTGGATTTGGTAGACAGAAACTGAAAGAAGCCTTTCGTATATATGTATGTGTATGTGCGTGTGTTTGTCCCCCTAGCATTGCTTGACAACCGATGCTGGTGTGTTTACGTCTGGTTCGGCAAAAGAGACTGATAGAATAAGTACTGGGCTTAGAAAGAATACGTCCCGGGATCGAGTTGCTCGATTAAATGATTGAAACAAGTAAAAGAGTAAAAGAGTAAAGAGTTCTTTCTTTCGATTGAAATCCATCAAAGCGATGCCCTGGTAGGACAAATAAACGCCAGGTAAAAGACAAAAAACAAAAAAAATATGTTTATTGCAAAAGTTTCGGTATCCGAGAGCGTATAGATGACAGGTGTGTTCTTTACAGGTATTATGTTTATATTATTAGAGGGTGGCGAGCTGGTGGAAACGTTAGCACGCCGGGCGAAATGCGTAGCCGTATTTCGTCTGAGTTCAAATTCCGCCGAGGTCGACTTTGCCTTTCACCGTTTCCGGGTCGATAAATTAAGTACCAGTTACGCACTGGGGTCGATGTAATCGACTTAATCCGTTTGTCTGCCCTTGTTTGTCTTCCGCTGTGTTTAGTCCCTTGTGGGTAGTAAAGAAATAGGTATTATGATTATATTATTAGGTTGTCGGAAAAGTTTTGAGCGTTTTTAAACTAATTCTTTTAACGCTTCATTGAACAGATAAAACTTTTGCGTTGCTTGAAGTGGGAGTGCAACTCTTTGTACTTGACTAAAAATTGATTTGTCATTCATTTTGGTTATCCTTTATTGACATTTAAAGTGGATAACCAAAAAATTCTTGTTCGCATGGTGATGTTTTTCTTTATTCAAAAAAAGAGAAAATTCTGTAAAAATCTTGCAAAAGCATTTGTGATGTTCATGATGATGATGCTGTGCATGAAAGATGATGTTTATGGTGATGATGCTCGAAGGTGCTTTGCAAAATTTAAAGCTTGAGAGTTTAGCTTGGAAGATGAAAGTCGCAGTGGAAGACCTTCAAAATTAGATGAAGATATTTTGGAGGCAACAGTCGAAGAAAACTCAAATATCACGACTAGAGAACTTACAGAGGAGTTGGAAGTTCCTAAAAGTAACGTTCAGGAATTATGTCCCTTTTTCCATATTAACAAAACGCTGAGAACTTTCCGGACAACCTAATCTATGGTATGAATATTGTCTGTGATGAACACAATTAATAACCAATAACAATCTGGCTGCAATGGAAATAACATACAATCTCTATAATCCGGTTCATTAGAGATGTCCTCCATGATAAGAGATAAGGAAATTACACTTCATTAGTTAGGCAAATTGAATATGTATGAAATTCCATGATTATGTTATTAATGAACCAAGCCCTAACATGGAAATCTGGCATCATTAGAGTTATAGAGTTGCAAATATATTCGCAAATATATTCCTGAATTACGCTGTGTGGTTGATATGTTTGTATGTTTCTGTATTTGTACAAGGTGTTTACCATTTTGCAACGGTATTGATGTGTGCAGCGTTTGGTCCACAAGCGAGATGGGTTGGCGGTTGGGGAGAAGAATCGAAGAATACCAAAATATTTATCATTAATGAATGCTTTTTTTCTGCGGCAAACTGTCGCAGATGTATATCTGTACACACGCGTGTTTTTTTTTGCGTGTGTCTTTATGAATGTGGCACTCTGTCGGTTACGACGACGAGGGTTCCAGCCTGCTCGCGAAATTAACGTGGAAGTGGCTGAGCACATCACACACATGTGTACCCTTAATGTAATTCTCAGGGAGCGTCGTGGAGATTTAGGTGTTTTTGCTCAATAAACTCTCACAACATTCGGTCTGGGGATCGAAACCGCTACTCTATCACCGCGAGTCCGCTGCCCTAACCACTGGGCCATTACGCCTGCACTATTTATATATGTTTATTGTATACATACCGTATGGGGGCACGTGGCGTATTAGTTAAGGTGTTGCAGTCACACACACACACACACACACATGTATATGTTTGTGTGTGTATATTCATTTGTAGGTAAATCTATACATACATACATACATATATATATATATATATAGATATATATATATATATATATATATATATATATATGTATAAAATATATAAATGCATCTATTTGTGCATGTGCTTATGTATGTCTCTATGTCTGTGAGTGCGTGCGTATATGTACATAAGCGTATATATATACACACACACACACACACACACATATATATATATATATATATATATATATATATATATATATATAGACAGATAGATAGATAGATAGATATATATATATGTATAGATATTTATATGCGTGGTTATATATATTTATATGTGTGCTTGTGTCTATACTTATGTGCATACATATGCGTATATGTTTGTGTGTGTGTAAATGTTTGTTTCTATGTCGCCTGTGTGTTTTTAATGGTTATAAGTATATGCAGATTTGTGGATGTGATTGTGCATTATTTAGTATGATAATGTCTATATGTATGAGTTTCTATGTAGGTGAGACTTTGATTTCCCATGTTAACATACTTTATTACACACTGAAATTAATATTACATGATGAAGGTTGGGAAACGATTCTAACACTAAGGATGGCGGTGATTCTAATAAATATATTCAACTCTCATACGTCCTAACTTTTACGTATTTATCATCTCATACGTCCTAACATATACGTATTTATCCTCCAGCTAACATGAATGGGAAGCCCTTTACGATAGCACGAAGTTGTGATATAATCACTAATGTCTTAGTTATGATTGGCAAGAGCGAAACCGGTGTACTATATAAATGTGTTGCTCATGAATATATAAATATATATCGCGTGCATTTTCCTTCGTTCTTCTTTTATTTTTCACTACTACCATCAGCCACGTTGGGAAAAGTTGTTTCCAGTACGCACACACACACACACACACACACACACAAAGTTACTCTAACGGGTAGAGACATAGAGGGGAAAGGGGATAAAAAGTACACGCAACCAGGAGGTATATGTCTATGTATTGTGAGAATATGATTGCGTCAATTTTTTGTCTTTTTTTCCGTTTTGTTTCTCTACCTATTAGAGTAGCTTCCCTTTTATTTAAAGGTTTTTCATAGCGTCTCTTCCCATTAATAGCAGACGAGAATATATCGTAGCTCTCCGCTCTGACATTCGAAACACCGAGTACTATAATGACAACCTTTTACTGTTTGTTCTAAATTATAACACACACACACATACACACACACACGCACACACATACATATACGCTTTTATCCTTTTACTTGTTTCAGTCAGTTGACTGTGGCCATGCTGGAGCACCGCCTTTAGTCGAGCAAATCAAACCCAGGACTTATTCTTTGTAAGCCTAGTACTTATTCTATCGGTCTTTTTTGCCGAACCGCTAATTTACGGGGACGTAAACACACCAGTATCTGCTGTCATGCGATGTATGGGGAACAAACATAGACACACAAACATACATACATACATAAATATATATATATTTACATATAGGCAACGGGCTTCTTTCAGTTTCCGTCTACCAAATCCACTCACAAGGCTTTGGTCGGCCCGAGGCTATAGCTGAAGACACATGCCCAAGGTGCTACACAGTGGGACTGAACCCGGAACCACGTAGTTGTTAAGCAAACTACAAACTACTTACCACACAGCCACTCCTACGCCTATATATATATATATATATTGTATAATGTATGTATACTCTAGATATTTTACACTAAATATATAAGCTGCATTAATGACTAGGATTTTCTACAGTTAGGAACAAAAACCTAGGCTGATGTTACCTGTCTCTTGGGCAAATATTTGTAACTTTAAGATGCGTAGATAATGAAAACATTTTACTGGCCACAAGGGAACAGAAATTGTTATTGGCGGTTATAATGTTTCACAAGATCAGTGACATATTTGTGCAGTGATAGGGATATCGGTGGAAATAATAATAAATATTTGTATAGAATATCTGAATATTTGATCGACCGTTGATAGTTAATAATTATATAACACGAACAAAGTTATTTTAATATGAAACGGAATGGGTGGTTTCGCAGCAAGCTACTTTTAATACCCGCACCAACCTTTTAATTATTGATGTCGCTGTGATTTAAGTGGGTGTGTGTTTAGGAAGAGAGAGCGAAAATTAATGCGTACCTGTGCGGGTGTATGTGTGTGTGTTTGTGACAGAGACAGCTAGGTAGGTGCGTGTCAAAGTGCATGCATTAATGTAAGTGTACATGTGTTTGAGTGTATGTGTGTGTATCTGTGTCTGTGTATGTCTCCATGTATGTGTGTGTGTGTTTTGTGTGTGTGTGTGTCTCTGTGTGTGATGTGAATGGAAGCCATATATTTACAATAAGTGAATACAAGAATCTCTCGAGTTACGGAGGTATTGCATTCCCAAACGCGAAATGTCGTAACTCAAAATTTATCTTATTATCAGGTCATCCCATAAGTTCTGTCCGATTTTGTCTTTTTTTTAAATTGAATGAAATTTAATAGTATTTTAGAATGTCTAATCGAATCAAAAATTATTTTTATGCATTTGTGTACAGTTAAACTAATTAAATATTATTTTACAGAATAATAGAATTAAAATTTCTTTGATTAAAACCCTTTCTAACATGGAAGTATCCAAAGAGCAATTGAGGCACATAATGCTTTATGAGTACAAAAAAGGAAACTCTGTAGCCGAAGCGACTCGAAATAAACACTCAGTTTATGGGAAAGAATGCTTAGAGAAAGAACTTGTAGAAGATGGTTTGCAAAATTCAGAAGTGGAGATTTCGGCCTTGAAGATGAAGATCGAACTGGACGTCCAGTTGAGTTTGATGATAAGCTCCTTGAGGCATTACTTGAAGAAAATCCTGCAGTATCAGTTGAAGAATTGGCAATAAAGCTTAGTT
>NC_043000.1:116238209-116260709 GCF_006345805.1 Octopus sinensis
GTTATAAAATCCCAATGAAATGTAATCCTTAGATATCACTATTTGAGGATAACATATACCTTACATCTGCTTTGGATTAAATTTTAAGTAACATAAATCAATTATTAGTAACATCCATTCAAATGAATTGAGTGGATGCTTCAGCGTAGATAAGATGTTCGTCATTAAATCCTCTCACGGAAGGCCACTATGTGATGGAGGGGTTACTCGCTCGAAAGATATCCTAATTAATGCTAAAATCTAAAATCGAATTTTAATCAATAATACATGATTCATTACGTGACAGAGAGATCTGAATGTGAATTCAGTTAGAATTGAATTTCAAATTCACCCCCAACTGAGACTATTCAAAGAAAGATCGTCAATGAGTTTGCTCGATCTGGTAGAATTAGCAGGCAAATCTCCCTCATATCAAACCGTTCTGACAAGAATAACTATAAACAGAAAATGTTCTACTGTTTTATTCTGTGACTGTAATTTGACTGCGGCCATGATGGAGCACCTCTATAACCAAAATCTTGGGAGGAAATTGATAACTTCAAAACATGAAATATAAACATTAAATGAACAATACATGGGGCTATGAGAATATAGAAAAATATAACACATGAAGCTATGAAGATATAGAAAAATATAACACAGGGGGCTATGAGGATATAGAAAAATATCTTTGCGAAAAGAGAATTTTCTCGACGAAGTTTCACTCCTTTTGATCTGAGATATTGAATGAATGGAAAAGTTTAGTTACGGATTTCCTTCATCAGACAAAAGGTTTTGTAATCGATACAAGGAGGAAAATGTACCGACATCAACAGTAAAACAAAATCTGCTTTCAAACTTTCATAACATTTTTTTTGCGCAGTTGTGAGAATCTTGGGTAAAAGGAAAGCACCAGTATGGTGATAATAGATAAATACGTTTACAGATTGTTGGACTTCTACGGGAAATCAATAATATATTTCTCAAATAACTATGGAATGTCAGGTTAACATTGTAGCTTGGTTTGACGAGGTACAGAGAGATTGTGTCGCCATGAATGATGAAATTGACATGGCAAAATAAACAAACAAACCAACCGAAAAAAACTCTGGGTCCATTCATTCCCTAAATATTTTCATACCGTACAGAAGCAGTTTCGAATTAACTATGTCCGACCTTACGTATCCAATAATATGGCACTCTATCGGTTACGACAACGCGATTTCAACAGAACAGATTGCGCGTGGAATTCAAATACAAAGGTCTGATCACTCTAAAAACTCGCGTACTCTTAACCTGGTTCTCAGGGAAAGCCAACGTGACAAAGAATGTGACAGGTATCGACTTTTGATCTTACGATTGTGAGCCGAATATCGTAATCACGAGGTCACGCACCATCACTCACATGCAAGACTGATGAGCAGGCAAATGTAAAAAGAGATAGCGAGGTCAGTCCCAATAAAAAAAAGATTCTAATAACTAAAACTCTGGTATATCAAATACAAAACTATTCTAGAAACTTTGCCAGTGTTTGCTTGATTGTATAAAGACATTCGTATCTAATCTGCCCTCGAGGGAGTTGAAGCCATTACACTTGATAAGGTAACTATTGCCATAGGAACTACCTTAGAAAGACATGCAAATTTTCAGGTTTAAAAACAACCAATTAGTAACAGAAATAGAAACGAAATAAATAACTATTTCTTTACTACCCACAAGGGGCTAAACACAGAGGGGACAAACAAGAACAGACAAACGGATTAAGCTGATTACATCGACCCCAGTGTGTAACTGGTACATAAATTATCGACCCCGAAAAGATGAAAGGCAAAGTCGACCTCGGTGGAATTTGAACTCAGAATGTAACGGCAGACGAAATACGGCTACGCATTTCGCCCGGCGTGCTAACGTTTCTGCCAGCTCGCCACCTATGGAAACGAAATAAATAACTTAAGGAGGAGTTTGCGAATGTTTCTGTTTATTGACATTTGCGACTAATTTGCCGAGAAGTTTCCAACTTAATGTTTCGTGTGTGTGTACATGTGTGTATGTGTGCGTATGTGTATTCAATTTACTGGTGCTATGCTAAATAGAGTGGGAAAATGCTTTTAATTAATATAATTGTGTTTAATTTTAGAATATAATCGCTTTGGTTAAAACAAGTTTAATCTCATCTGCCAAACATGAGCCACAGCTTCAGTTTTACCAGGTCTCGTCAGTGAAATACCTATTTCTTTACTACCCACAAGGGGCTAAACACAGAGAAGACAAACAAGGACAAACAAACGGATCAAGTCGATTATATCGACTCCAGTGCGTAACTGGTACTTATTTAATCGACCCCGAAAGGATGAAAGGCAAAGTCGACCTCGGCGGAATTTCAACTCAGAACGCAGCGGCGGACGAAATACCACAAAGCATTTCGCCCGGCGTGCTAATGTTTCTGCCAGCTCGCCGCCGTTTCGTCAGTGAAATATCGTCTTCTCCACACATCTCAGTATCGCAGCTAAAAGGATTAGTGATAAGAGGAACGGAATATTTATGCACAATAACGTGGAGGCGTAATTGTCAACAACCATTAAAATGACAGACGTTACAATAGCTGGCATCACGTTGCCAAATGTTATTTACGTGTCTCGGATTCATGGCAATGCCTGTTAATTCCATTTCAGGACATACTTCAGACGTTGCCAGTTAAAAGTGAGATTTGTATTATCAGAATGAGAACAAGTAATTGAATATGAAATGTGTCAACCGTGTCAATCGATCAAATACTCAGACTCACTCACATAAGTTTGTTTTCGGAAAGTTGACGAGTGGCTTGGAACATTTAGAAAATACAAAATAATGAACTTCAACAAGAATATAAACATTATATCTTGAAAAGCGAAAAAAAAAAAAAAGTCCAGGGTCGACAGAAATGATCCGAAAATCTCTCTCATCTTTTTCATCTTCTCCCGCTTTATTGATAACGATAAACTGTGTTGACAGATTTGTCTGATTCACTTTAGTTTGCGATATGTTGTCGCTTTTGTTTGTAAGTTAATTTTGTGTGTGGGGGCCAAGTCAACGAAATGAAAATCCATTTTCATAAACGATCATTCACAATTAAAAAATGGTTAATTTTGCATAATTTTCTACAAACCGCTGAGAAGAAATTTCACAATCACCATTTCATTCAATCTCTTCAAAATATATATAGTCTATTGACTAGATTTTTTCCTCTCGCTAGACGACTGATAGCAAATATATATATATATAGGTGCAATGACCCAGTCGTAAGGGTAGCGGACTTGCAGTCATGGGATCGGGGTTTCAACTCCCAGACCGGGCGTTGTAAGTGTTTATTGAGCGAAAACACCTAAAGCTCCACGAGTCCTTGGTAGGAGATGGTGGGGAATCCTGCTGTACTCTTTCACCTCAACTTTCTCTCCTTCTTTCTTCCTGTTTCTGTCCTATCAGTATTTCAGAGAGCCAGCTTTGTCATACTCTGTTTCACACTGAAACTCTCCGAGAACTACGTTAAGGGTACGCGTGTCTGTAGAGTGCTCAGCAACTTACACGTTAATTTCACGAGCGATCTGTTCCGCTGATTGGATCAATGGGAACCCTCGTTGTAGTAACCGACGGTGTGCCATATATATATGTGTGTGTGTTTTTTTGTGTGTGTGTGTATGTGTGTGTATGTGTGCGTGTGTATGTGTGTGTGTGTGTGTTGTGTTCGCCACTTATCAGCGTTTGATAACCAGTCTAAGCTTGTTTACGCTCCTGTAACTTAACGATTCACGAATCCTCCGTTATTTCTGTACTGAATATAGTAAATTTCTAAGAAATTAATCCGGAATATGATATGAGGCAAAGAATCTGTCGATATAGTGGTCCAGTCTCAAATAACCTAATAAAAACGGGTCACATTTCCGTTCGTCGTGAGAAATACAATAATACAATGCTGGTGTAGAGAGTTATCGATTGTGTAAATGTCTTTAAAACAGAATTAGTCATCTGTAGTATTAGACCCAACAGGTCATAACAACTCTAAGTTGAAATTGGCGATGCACGGCGGCAAAAGGGAAAAATATGTTTCGAACTTCATGCAATAAAATTCGTAATACATTTCTCCTGACTTCGGTATAACAAAATAGACCCGACCAAGTGTTTCTTCTTTGAAAATGTTCAAATGGCCTTCAGCATTTTTCTCGCTTTCTTCTTTGCAATTCTTTATTACTACTGTTCCAAGTGAAACTACATGGCTACTCCAGCATAAAGTAATGTTTTTGCAAAGTCATCATTGATGCACAATGAAAAGAATTCTGTCAATGTTGTTCTGATATGTCGTTCATTGACAACCATATATATTCTCATAATTTCTGAGCAATATTCTTTGTTCATCTCGTAGATGAAATTGAAATCTCATTACTGCAGGTGCCCTTTCATGAAATGAAAATCCTAAAATGGATGCCAGTTTTTCGGATGGTCCGATACACCGACACCTTATATTTTGACTAATTTCATTATCATTGTTTATTTGAACATTTCTCTTCAGTGTTGTGATGACATTCTTAAGTGACCTCACTGAGTCAACGATTTTAACGTTGCAGTGGCATTTGAGTACTCTTATAAGAGCTTCATTAGAAGATACAAACTATTTGTTGATTGTTTTCCCCTTTTTCATGGGATTCACCTCCTCCCATTGCAACTGACCTTCGTCTATAAAGAAATAGTCTCTCTGTTTTTCTGCTTTTGATTAAGACGAGATAGATTAATGTTTCACAATTGTAGCGTGGAAGGTGTTTGTAAGCCATTTAAGAAACACACAAAAGCCGTTTCATTGACTTCAACATTTAAGTTTAATTTGTCAAAATATTTTCGTCGCTAAAATCCGCGACCTGTTCACAATAGTAATTTTCCCCTTTAAGACAAACAAAAACAAGATAAAGTATACGTGATTAAAAAGTTAGAGAGAATTTCTATCTTTCAGTCCTTGGCACCCGAAAGTTGTATACATGAGTAAGCGAAGAAAAAAATAAAGCAAGATAAATGGACTGACGACGACCGCCGCAAATCAACATTTTCAACTTGATTTTATTTTTCTTAAAGGGAAAAATGACTATTTCATTTTATTTGTAATCTTTATCATCTTAATGAAAGGGCAGGAAAACGGACAAACGAACACTGAATTTTACTATAATAATATATATATATATATATATATTATTATATATATTATATATATATATATATCTATATATATATATTATAGTAAAATTCACATCCATACATGCACAAACAAGGCAACAGAGGTGCATACATATACAAACATGCTCACACAAACATACATAGAAAATATACACACACGGACATGCAAGCACATAAATATGCAGGATACGTACATACATACATACATACACACGTACATGCTTGCATATATAAGCACACACACACACACACTGACCCACACACATGAGCACAAACAAACAAAAGGAAACGCAGTGTAAATAACGGACAGAGTCAAGACTATTGAAAAGGTTGCAAGAGGCAACGAAAAGTTTAGGACAATAAAAATAAGAAAAACGTGGAAATTTTTACCAGTGAGTGTGTTACATAATAAGGCACAAAAAATGACTCTCCCCAGACACAATAGTATATATATATATACATATATATATATATATATATATATATATATATATATATATATATATAATATATATATATTATATATATATATATATATATATATATTGTTGGTATTATGCAAAAGTGTGGTAAGCACAAAACATTGTTTTTCAAGAAAAGGAAAACATAAATTCGCCATTACATTGTAAAACCGTTGTATGCCCTTAAAAGTAAACGGCTATTGTGCAAGCAAAGATAAATATTGACCAAACATGGACATGCAACAGTTTAACTTAATAGCAATAATATATATATATATATATATATATATATATATATATATATATATAATATAGATATATATATATATATATATGTGTGTGTATATATGTATGTTTATATATATATGAAATCTGATATACAAAACATATAATAATATAGATTGTCTCTCACTTGAATATGGATGCGATTCTACGAGTTATTGCAATTATGATTGAGTAGAGGCGATGAGATTTTCAAATGAAGATCTCTACATCAGCAACGACAGTCAGTGATGGAAAAATAAGTCATGCTGAATTTCCTTTTTAACAGGCGCCGAAATTATGTAACGAAGGCAACGGCAACACGCTTATTGCTCTGCAGAATACATCACCGCCATAACATGATTAAGGATGGAAATTTCTTTCAGAACAACATCGAGGAAGACTAATGCAGATGCATCAGATATCTCTCGATCGGAAAGCACTTAACGTTAGTAAAATTTGTACAAAGCGACAAAGCGATGATTCCATCCCAGTCGAAGACAATATGTATACGTATACATATGTATATGTGAACACACACACACACACACACACACACACATATATATAATATATATATATATACATCTATATACACACATATATATATATATATTCGTATATATATATACATATATATATACACACATATATATATTCATATATATATACATACATATACACACATATATATATATACTCATATATATATATATATATATATATATTTATATATGTGCATATGTATATATGTGGACGCGCGTGGTTTAGTGGTTAGTGTGTCAGCATCATGGTCGCAAGATTGTGGTTTCGATTCCTGGACCTGGCGAAGCGTTGTGTTCTTGAGCAAAACACTTCATTTCACGTTGCTCCAGCTCACTCAGCTGGCAAAAATGAGTAACGCTGCGATGGACTGGCGTCCAGCTGGGTAACACATTCGCCATGGAAACCAGGAAACCGGGCCCATGAGACTGGCTAGGCTTTGAAAGGGTGCATTTGTATTTTTATTTATATGTATATATGTGTGTGTTTGTAAGTATTTACACACACACACACACACACACACACACACACACACACACACATATATGTATGTATATATATATGTTTGTATAACCTCTCTGTCTATATATCTACCCTCTTTGTAATATTGGCAAATGAAGTAAGTATAAGAATGTGCATTGTCCGTTTAATTGAAACATTCTATATGTGGCTGAAGATTGCTCGACATTTTAAAACTGATGTAATACTTACAGGGTTTAATAACATGAAGTAGCATGAAACAATTGTACTACTCTACCTTGGATATCCTTGTTTCTTATTTTGATATATATATATATATATATATATATATATAATATATATATATATATATATATATATGTGTGTGTGTGTGTGTGTGTGTGTGTGTGTATGTATGTATGTATGTATGTATGTATGTATGTATATGCGCGTAAATACATGTATAAGAACGTCATATTTCTGATTGTCGTAGGCGCATAGGATATGCAATCGCATTAGGAAGGGCGCCCATAAAGTAGGCTGCTCTATTATCGATCCTTTCCTGTAAATACGATACATCACACCTGTTACCCTTCTCCTTCAATAAATGTATACTTAATGTTTGTCTCCAATTCATGTATATCTTGTTTTGATATTGAATTTATATGCAAATATTTGCTTTGAAAGGGAATGTTTATTCATTGTTATTTCCGAGAATTAATTTACATTAAAAAAAAAAAAAAAGGCTGAAATATAATAGTTAGCACATGACTCTACCAATACGGCGCAAAATGATATAACCACGAAACAGAACAAATAACAGTGCGAAATATATATTTCTTTACTACCCACATGGGACTAAACATAGAGGAGACAAACAAGGACAGAGAAAGGGATTAAGTCGATTACATCGACCCCAGTGCGTAACTGGTACTTAGTTTATCGACCCCGAAAGGATGAAAGGCAAAGTCGACCTCGGCAGAATTTGAACTCAGAACATAACGATAGACGAAATACCTATTTCTTTATTACCGACAAGAGGCTAAACACAGAGGGAACAAACAAGGACAGACATATAGGTATTAAGTCGATTACATCGAACCCAGTGCGTAACTGGTACTTAATTTATCGACCCCGGAAGGATGAAAGGCAAAGTCGACCTCGGCGGAATTTGAACTCAGAACGTAACGGCAAACGAAATACCGCTAAGCATTTCGCCCGGCACGCTAACGATTCTACCAGCTCACCGCCTTGACAGTGAGAAATATAGTTGATTCAGTCAGTTAGAACATGTAACTAGTATTTACCCGTGCCAAAGAGATTTCGCAACTTGTAAAGTAAAATTAAAGAACAGCTGAATTTTCGTTCAAATCACGCCATGCTAAGGTAAAGAAAAGAAGAAAAGAGTGAAACAACACGTATTTTTGATATTTATTGACGTCAATCTTGAAGCCCTAACATAGATGCGTAACATGTTCAGAAGAAGTGAAAAACAGCTGAATTTTTCCTAATATCACAGGATACTCGGTTTAAAAAGGAACTCATTAGACAAGCGTTTTTCAAACTTTTTGTCGCGACCCATTTTATTTATATTACTACACACTGAAGGCCCGGGACCCACAGTTTTAAAAACACTGGTTTACATTCAGCATTTTGTACCCACTTGCATTTTTTTTCTTTCCCTCTTTTTTGTCACGACCCGTTTTATTTATCTCGCAACCCAATGAAGAGTCTGGACCCGCATTTTGAAAAACGCTGCATCTGACAATGCGCCCCTGGTATAAAACATGGCCACGGCTGCTACGCCTTTAGCATAGATCTGCTAGTAAATATTTATTCTAAAAGAACAATATATGTATATGTCTCATTGGTATGATAACGAAAATCAAGCGGATGATATTTGAATTCACTCAGGATACTGCCAATACAAAATAGTGATGTCTTTTAATATCACACAAACCTATGTTTTACGGAAGATGGATTGCTGTTAATTAAATAGACTGAAGTATATTACGCTTCTAATTGCATTACTCTTTGGAATATTAAAAGTCAATATAGACGCGGAAATATCATGGCATTTCTAGGAACATTGAACAGTAGTGAAATAATAAATAGCCGGGCTACTATTTGCTGACGCAGCTATCAATATAGCCATCAATTTGAATAATATTTGTTTGTCTAATTGACCCCACTTTCTGTCACAGTAAGTTAATTCGTAGACATAGTCTCAAGATATGTTTCATTATATCAAGTCAATACCACACACTTATAAGGAAGAATAAAGCGTTATCAAGATAGATGAGTACAAATACCAGTCAAGAACTGGGATAATTTAATCAAAGAAGTTTCTTCTAGAAAATGTCTGATTGTAGCGTAAGTTAGAAAAAAATTATTTACACTGATGACAGATTGACATATATTACAGTATCGGAGATTAAATATATTGAAGTATTTACACACATTTCCGTACAACCAAAGTTCTAATTCCACCTAGAACCTTGGTTACATTGTGTTCATCTTGTGTCCATATAATCAGTAGACGCTGAATTGTAACTAACCTTTCCCCTGTCCAAAGCATTTTCACAGTTTGTTCTAAACGTCCACGCTTCTTTTGCTTGTTTTCAGACTCTTAGCCCGTGTTCATACATTCTGAGTATTGCAAAGCTTTCATTTCATTAGTCCCTTGTTAATCTGGTCGCCCTTTTCAAGCCTAGCCAGGCTCATGGGCCCGGTTTCCCGGTTTCTGTGGCGTATGTGCTCCCCTAGCTGGATCGGACGCCAGTCTATCGCAGCGTTACTCAAGAAACAAAATGAGAGAGTGAGAGAAAGTTGTGGCGAAAGAGTACAACAGGGGTCGCCACCACCCCCTGCCGGAGCCTCGTGGAGCTTTTATGTGTTTTCGCTCAATGAACACACACAACGCCCGGTCTGGGAATCGAAACCGCGATCCTCCGACCGCTAGTCTGCTTCCCTAACCACTAGACCATTGCGCCTCCACAGATGTGATCTTAGTGTTAAATGTAGCAACAAATTTCAGTCTCTCAAAGCAATCGTCGAAGTTTATGCAATTAGCTGCCCTCGTTTTTTCGATGGCCAGCCCATCGAGGCATTTGAGGATTATGATAAATCACCATGGCGGATAATATTGACAATACATTCCCCACACTTGTCCTCTTTAACCCTTTGCCGTAACAAAACATTTCTACAAGTTTGTGGTAAACGCCCATGCTCGCTTTTGGGGTTTTACTGAGGTATTATTGAATACGTTCTGAGTAATAATAAAAACCTCAAATTACTCCGGTGATGGAGAAAAATCGGGAATATGCATCATATATGAAGCATGGAAATAAGTCTTGTGCATCACATAGGAAGCACAGGAGAGACACAGCGTCCATATGAATAACAATATTCGCTTCTACAGTTCTATATGGCGTAGCGGTTAAGAGTGCAGGGTTCTAGCCCCAAGTTTCCGAGTTCAATTCCAGGCAGTGAACTGAATAATAATGATAATAATAATAATAATAATAATAATAATAATAATAATAATAATAATAATAATAATAATAATAATAAGGAATCACAACCATGTTTCGTGGTCTGCTACCTCAACAGCTCCTTTATAGAATCCAGTTAGTTCAAGACATGATCAGGAGGAACCACGTCCGGTTCCGGCCCCTACACCTCTACCGATTTGATGTGGGGGGACCCGTCCTTTCGGAGGTGTCTTCAGCTCTGGTGTTTGGTGCATGTCTTCTTTCTTCTGTTCCTTGGCCTCTTCGATGTATCGTCAGTGAGTGTCTGCCGGTGACTGACTGACTTGTCAAATTTTTCCCTTTAAATACCTTGCTGAGACTCCAGCAAGCAGCCCCAGCAAGTTGTTACGTGACACTGTCTCACCTTAACTGACTAGTGAAGGCGCGTTATCTTAGCTAATAATAATAATAATAATAATAATAATAATAATAATAATAATAATAATAATAATAATAATAATAATAATAATAATAATAATAATAATAATAATAACATCAAAAAATACCTTAGGAATGAGAACCCAGTTTCTCACACGTGATGAAGGCTGGAGAGTATATCAGCCGAAACGTTGTATTAGCAACAAACAAGATGAGGACAAATATCTGTCAAATGCAAATAATGTAAATAATGTTCGCTTCATTTCTATCATTCTGTATTTTTAATCAATATCCCCTTATTATCTTCATATCACATAAATAATTATGTGATAATGTTTCACTGAGTTTATAACCTTTAACTTTTAAGTGTATTTCTTATGCAATATATTTGTGGAAAACAGGAGTAAATTGTTAAACATACGCTTTACATTTGTCGTAACACTCAATGCTGGCTGTTAAATCTAACGATATTTTCTACCGTTCATAAGAACAGAGTCATAAGCTAAACGCTGTTTCCGCAACAAATAGTTTGATATTCGTTGTAGCTGACAAGAAAAGAGTCAAATATACAAACTGGTGTATGCAGTTTACCTTAACCTCTGATATTAGTAAAAGTGATAAGCAATGTCTTCATGAATATTTAGAGTGGGTACACAGTTGCTGCAAAGCATTCTGTCACGAACATTTTGAGAGAAACTACTTACCACACTGCTGCGCCTATATATATATATATATATATGTATGTGTGTGTGTGTGTGTATGTGTGTGTGTGTGTGTATGTGTATGTGTGTATATGTGTGTGTGTGTAACTCAGGACTTTACTGTCTGGAGTTTTAGGACTGCTAAGGCTGGTTAATCAGTTTTCGTAGCATAGACGTGACACAGATTACGGCATTATTCCGAAAAGCGAACCGGTTCATCGTAGGTTAACTTCTTTACAACAAGGTGGAATGGAGCAGCCTGCAATGACGTATTTTGCTCAAGAACACAACGCACACCCGGACCAGGGATCGAAGCGATAATCTTGTGATCGCTACCACAATATTCTGACAACTAGGCCGCGTGATTTCACATTTGTATAGACATGACCGTAACACAAAGTGTTGGGGATGAAGTCTATAAAAATGTTCTATAGTATTGGGTTGTCCGGAAAGCTTGTGTCGATTTTTAAAGGAAAGAAAAAGGTCAATTACATTTTTAATCAACCAAATATAAACCATTTTGTTGCACAATGCGTCTCCATCTTTCCTTTAACTTGAAAATACCCTTTTCCGAGAATTGAGGTGGTTTCATGGCAAAGAATTCAAGGTGTCTTTTTACGTCATACAATGAATTGAAAGTTTTACCATTAAGACTATTATGCAGAGACCTGAATAAATGGGAATCCGAAGGAGCAATATCTGATGAATATAGAGGGTGGGGTAACACATCCCAGCCAAGCTGCAGCAATTTTTGTCTGGTTCCCAAAGCATCAAGTGCCGAAAATGAACTTTCTTGTCTTCCATTTTAAAGGGTTACAGAATTAACACAGGTTATAGGAACATAAACCTTCTTCCACGAAAAGATAGCTTAAACTGTGCTCTAAATGGAGGTGTAGTCAAATCCTATTTTCTGGACTCAGGCATGTTCTAAAATAAATTGAAAGGTAAGCTACTATAAATCGGCACGAACTTTCCGCACAAACCAATACATTACAGGGCTACTTTTTGAATTTTCTAGCACGACATAAACCTATGTCCTTTGATATATTCAACACTAGTTGTGATTTGAGGTAAATTTGGTTACTATTTTAGAAAGGCAAGATACATCGTTTAGGTACCCTAGTGTTTTGCATCAGTAACATGTATTCAGTTTTAAACTTCTAAAATGGAAGTTTATGTGTAAAGTACAACGTGCCTTGAGGCGATATGGTGAAATGACGCCGTCGATTATGCCTAAGAAATATTTGGAGGGTATATAGTGTTCCATATTAACCCTTTGACAACGGTTGACGCAAATATACGATCACACTTTTGCTTGCCTACCCGCGGTTAGCGTAAATATACGATGTAGAGCTGCCCTACATCTATCACGGACTTTTTAGCGGCTGACGTATGTTTACGTTCGCAATCGTGTACTTTATCTCTTGAGATGCGCGCACTCGCCGTCCCGTGCATTATCTTAGCTATTTTAGGTTACGTTCAAGTCATGAGACTAGCAGGAGAGCAATGACAAGCGGATATTTTCATGCATAATACTGTGTTTTGAGTTGTACCACACGCAAGCTATTTTTTAATTTTGAGCAGAATAACTCGTGCATATCATATGATAAATAGCCATTTCTTTACTACTCACAAGGGGCGAAACACAGAGATGACAAACAAGGACAGATAAACGGATTAAGTCGATTATATCGACCCCAGTGCGTAACTGGTTCTTAATTAATCGACCCCGAAAGGATGAAAGGCAAAGTCGACCTCGGCGGAATTTGAACTCAGAACGTAACGGCAGACAAAATACTGCTAAGCATTTCGCCCGGCGTGCTAACGTTTCTGCCAGCTTGCCACCTTCTTTACATGCATAATACCGTGTTTTGAGCTGTACCACACGCAGGCTATTTTTTTAACTTGAGCAGAATAACTCATGCATATCATATTATGATAGATAGCTTCACATAGTTCGTTTTCATAAACGGGTCGACGTAAATGTACGACGCTATGTTATTGTAACGGTGAACGTAAATAGAGGTGAGCTCGTTGGCACTTGTGTGTTTGTGTGGCCTTATTAGATAAAAAACCGGAGCAGTGTCTCGCATGCTTCGGGTAATACCGGCGTCGAAGGGTTAGGAATAAGTTTAGAGAAGGCACGTATTGATGTATATTAAATGTGGTTGGGATGGAAAATATATACAATAAACTATGTTAAAAGAGAAATATTGAATTAAGTGAAAGAAATTCAGAGAGAAGAGGTGAGAAGGAGAAGGAGTGAGAAAGGTTATCAGAAAGACGTAAGATGGTGAAGATGACAGGTTGAGAGAAAGGACACGGGGTAGAGAAGATATGTTTAACGGAGAAAGACAGAAAGGTAAAGAGAGATATTTATACAGAGGAGGAGAGAGAACTGAGACAGAGTAAGAACAACAGGGAGAAAGAATGAGAGAGGGAGAGAGAGGAAGATGTATAGAGAAAAGGAAACGGAGAGAGACAGTAAAACAAAAGCAATGTGATATTTTTATGCGAACTGAGAAAAGTCAATTATTTGTTAGACAGCATAATGTAAAATTTATTTATCTATTTATGCAGTGACCTACATGGTAACGACACACACACACACACACACACATTATAATATATATATATACGTGTATATGTGTGTGTGTGTGTGTGTGTGTACTCGTGAACGTGGGTATGTAGATATACAAATGTTTATCTGCAAAAGTCTACGTATGTATATAAGCACATATCTATCTATCTATACATACATATATATATATATATATGTGTGTGTGTGTGTGTACATGTCTATACACCTGCGCCTACTTCTTCCTTTGTTATCTAATTAATTATTAATTAAAGACAAACTCGCGAAAACTACAAGATTCTCAATGTTATTACATCCAGTTTCTTCTCATACATATATATCTATATATATATCAAAAACTACATACAGAAATAAGTCATCTAATATATAATATATTATGGCATATAAAATTTGATCTTAAATCGTATATGTATCTTAGAAAATGCTTGTTAACGTTCATTAATCCACATTCAAAACAAGGTCACAATTCATTAGCATTTCCAGAACTGCCTGTCTCTACGCAGTTTTTACCTCGGGGTTTAGGCCAGATAGAGAAGACAAGTAAGAGAATTTTATAATACAAAACTGAAATTTTCAGCGACAAATCTTGGATTTCCAATAAGACCAAAACGCGGAACACCAAATACATTTACAGGGTTGGACAAAAATAGTGGCAACATCGTTAAATGTAAGTTTGTATCATGTAATACGGCGTTGATTCAACTTTGGCATCAGTCACACATTTAACATGGAATGAATTGATTCAAACACGTAGCCAGTTGTTAGGGTATTCGGAGCCATTCTCCAAGTAAAAATATGCTGGTTCTTTCAGCAGCGATAGCGGAGAAAAGCGTCTCGCCACTTGCTGCTCTAAAATGTACCATAAACGCTCGAATATTTTGAGAACTGTTGATTATTGAGATCTACTTTACTTTTCTGTACTTGGTAACAGCTACGAATAACATTAAGTGCGTGAATCGGCATATAATCCTCCTGGAAAATTACCCTAATATATAGGAACACTAAAACAATATGTGTGTAGACGCAATGGCCCAGTGGTTAGGGCAGTGAACTCACGGTCGACGGGTCGCGGTTTCGATTACCAGACCGGGCGTTGTGTGTGTTTATTGAGCGAAAACACCTAAAAAAGCTCCACGAGGTTCAAGAAGGTGGGGTGGCGACCCCTGTTGTCCACTTTCACCACAACTTTCTCTCACTCTCTTTCCCTGTTTCTTGAGTAACGCTGCGATGGACTAGCGTCCCGTCCAGCTGGGGTGGGGGTGGGGAACACCTACGCCACAGAAACCGGAAAACCGGTCCCGTGAGCTTGGCTAGGCTTGAAAAGGGCGACAAAAAATACTATATGTATCATAGGATGATCATGCTCAGCCGAAATACTCAGATAATGCTTGTAGAACAAATAAAAGAACATGGAATGCCTGAACCAAGATATTACAAAGTCTCCTCTATTTCTTTGAGACGTCTCCAGAAATAAACATGTCCGAGGCACAAGAAACAGCGAATAGTTATTACTCAGTCATTGAATAGATATCTCGATGCAATAAAATAGATAGGCGGCGAGCTGGCAGAATTGTTAGCACGCCGGGCGAAATACTTAGCGGTATTTCATCTGCCGTTACGTTCTGAGTTCAAATTCCGCTGAGGTCGACCTTGCCTGTCATCCTTTCGGCTACGATAAATTAAGTACCACTTACGCACTGGGGTCTATGTAATCGACTTAATCCCTTTGTCCTTGTTTGTCCCCTCTATGTTTAGCCCCTTATGGGCAATAAAGAAATAAGAACAGATATCTCGTCCTAAAATTTCTGGCCTCGTGCTAAAAGAATTTCGAAAACTATTATTATTGCTGCCGTTGTTGTTATTGTTGTTTGTGTATTTGTTATTGTCCTTTTGTTTCTAGTTGTGATCACTGTCCTTGATACTGCTTCATCTTCTGACAAGGCGTTTTACGCGTAGCTCCTGAGTTTGGATTTTACTTAGTTGATCATATTTCAAAAATTATATATTTCCTTTGCTTGTGATTTTAGTAGAAATTATAAACACTACCAAGAAAATTGAAATTTTTTGGTGGGTGGAATATTTCCGTATCGCTTTGTTTGCATTTAAGACAAAATTACTGATGAGAGGTTAACTGTGACATCTACAACAAACACTACCAGAAAAGAAGCTCAGTTAATAATAATAATAATAATAATAATGATGATGATAATAATAATAATAATAATAATAATAATAATAATAATAATAATAATAATAACGATAATAATAATGATTATAAAGGTGAGTACAGTTTTTTACTGGTTAGTTTAACAACAACAACGAGATGAGTAACAATTACCACATAACAAGAAAAAGAATGATCAGATTTGTACACAGCTTTGTAGATGCTGCCTCGAACAAGTTAATAGAACAAAGTTCAGTCAGCGTTTCTTATAATACCGTGCCGTCTCGCCCCCGGGAATTTTTACAACATTTTCGTCCTAAGAAATACACCCACTATATGCACTGAGTGTTGGACGATTTCATACATGTTGCCGTTTGATGTCGAATATAATTTTCAGTAACTCGTCTATAGAATGTAAAGCAGATGAGGTTATCAAAGTGCTTCCTAGCCACATGGTTCCGGGTTCAGTCTCACTGCGTGGCACCTGGCACAATCGTGATCTCCTATAGCCTCCGGTCGACCAAAGCCTTGTGAGTGGATTTGGTAGACGAAAATTGAAAGAAACTCGTCGTATTAATCCCTGTTCACGGCGAAGCCGGGAGTCCGTATGGCCTCTGTGCTAAGACTATCCGAACAAAGACAGCTGTTGTAATGAATGACCGGTAGAGCGAAAATGGTGAGAGACCGGGTTGTCATTGCCGAGTCTAATGTCGCGGAAGTACTCCATGAAACGGTCAGCCAAGCCTCGTCCGTTCTAAGGGACATGTCCAACTTGTTACGGTCAAACAACTGACAAGCAAATCTGTGGTATTAAGCAGAATATTTGCTGTAGCCCATCTTTTATACAAAGACAAAACAAAACAAAACAATCTGTTAAAATCAGAAGCCATGAGAGCCACCGCCCTGTACTGCATCAGCGCATTTATTATTTATTTATGTATGTATGTATGTATGTATGTATGTATGTATGTATGTATGTATGTATGTATGATTATTATTATTATTATCATTGTTATTGTTATTACCGTTTCCTTCATTCAATGATCAGATTCATGCTCATCATTCCGGAAGAGAAACTTTATAAATCAATCTGGGATTCCTCTGGAGAGTTCAGATTATAGTGATATTTCAACAATGTGATCGATACCAGTGCAAATCAATACATTCTTCTAATACTAAAAGCCTAATCAGTACTTGATAATTCCATCCAGCTTCTAACAAAGACAAAATTTTAAGACTTTTTATTTAATATTTATATTGTATTTAGTCGAGACTTTATAATGAAGATTGGATTTATGTTGAGTCACAATGTGCAATAACAGTGTACAATATACATATATTTATACATAGATACGTACACACATATGTGCGTATATACATACATAGATCTATATATATATATATATATATATATATATGTATGTATGTATGTATGTATGTATGTATGTATGTATGTATGTATGTATGTATCTATCTATCTATCTATCTATCTATCTATCTAGCTATCTATCTATCTATTTATCTATCTATCTATCGATCGATGTGTGTCGCTCCGAAAAAAAAAGGGATTTGACATGAGTTGTTACTCTTGGTTATAACTTGCTTTCGGGTGTTTTTACACCAATGGCATTAAGAATATATTCTCTTGCGTCTAAAGGATGCAGCCACCCGACGAACTAGCAATACATACCCCACATGTATGTGTGTTCGACTTCGTTTCTATACTACGAGCTGCTTCTCATTCATATTTATGTTCATGGTCTCAAAAATGTGTCCTACGAAGAAAGGCTGAGGACGCTCGACCTTTATTCTCTTGAAAAACGCCGCCGCCGTGGTGATCTCATTCTCGCCCACAACATCATAAGCGGAAAGTGTAACCTCTCGAAAGAGCTCTTCTTCGCTCCTGCTCCAGAGCGTCGGCTGCGGGGTCATTCCGAAAAGCTCTACCTGCGACGATTTCATCTCAAACGAAGGAGAGGAGCTTTCTCCGTCCGGGTTGCGGATCCGTGGAACAAGCTGCCAGACGAGATGGTGAAGATGCCGACGACCGCTTTGTTCAAAGCCACCCTGGACCTCAAGTGGCCTGAACTCTTTACATGAACACCACCCTGTACTTAACTCCATGTCCCCTACATGGCCTTGCTATTTGCTTTTGAGCCAAATTAACTAACTAACTAACTAACTAACTAACATATTTGAATTTTTTCCGTAGCATGACATAGTGGGACATCCCGCCAGATGGTTCTTAGACCATTTAGCATATGATCATAGCCAATTAGACAGCTCGCGGCACGTTCCGTTCATAGGGTATATCTTTGTAAAGAACTTAGTAATAATTTTAAACGTGTATTTTATATTCAACTACAACTTTGTAATTGAATGTATTTCTATCGAAGAAATCTATTTCGGTATGGGTGGTCTAAAATTGTTTTATTTTGCTCGAAGTCGAACTGTCAGTTTAAACTTTACTAAAAGATGTTTATTGTATCTAAATTTTGAAATATTGTTTCGTAAAATAGATTTATTTTTTGCAAAAAAAAAGTGAAGTCTTAAATTTAAATACAAAAATAGATATGTTTAATATAAATGAATAAAAAGAATTCAATAGGGTTGGAAAAGTGTGTTAATTTAAGTTTACAAGATCATTCTCTTCGCTAAAACGAAAAAAATAAAGAAAAGAAAAGAAGACGAAAGGAAATATCTAGAGAAATATAATTATAAGTAGTAATATAGAAACGAAGGGTTGGAAAAAAATTAAGATTCATAACGTTCGATAATACAAGACGTGGTATATATAAATATATTCATACATACAAACACACACACACACACAAACACACACACATACACACACCCACACACACACACATATATAATTTTTAAAGAGGACAACGAACGTTAAGGCAAGGCAAACATCTCAAGTCGTAGCAGAAATCTACAATGGCTCCATAACTACCGTCACAGCCATAAACTTGGGACCCTAGTAACCCGTTGCAGCACTTACCTAACGTACCTAATCGTTTAGATCACTTGTGAGTTAATCCCCGTAATTGAATATATATATATTTAATACTTTTCTCGCTGGATTGCGCGTTCGTTTCTCTTTTTGCCATCTGTGATTTTACTTTTGATCTTCTATATAAATGAAGATATTTCCTCCGTCTGGCTGCTTTTCTCTCTACAAAACAAGAAGTCACATTATTTAACTGTTATTTTAACGAGTTGTATTTATTTATCACCCGACGAGATACATCTTCACCACCGGATGCTCCTGAACCAGTTGTTGAGTGTCCGACCCTCGACGGATGCATGCGAGATGTGTCGAAACAATTGTCGTGATTAATAATCACTTCTCATATATTCGATCTTCTGTCTTTCATTTGCCTTATATATATATATATATATATATATGTATGGAGGCGTGTGAGTGTGCGTGTGTGTATATATATATATGAGGGTGTGTGGTTGTGTCTATTTGGGTGGATGTGTATCTATGTGTGTTTGCGTGTCGATATTTGTCCCCCGAACATCGCTTGACAATTGATGCGAGTGTGTTTACGTCCCCGTAATTTAGTGGTTCGGCAAAAAGAGAACGATAGAATAAGTACTAAGCTTACAAAGAATAAGTCCTGGGTTCGCTCTTTCTCGACTAAAGGCGGTGCTCCAGCATGGCCGCAGTCAAATGACTGAAACAAGTACAAGAATATGAAAGCAGAAAAGAAAGAGTAGTTAGAAAAATGCGAGAGACTTGGTGTTTGCACGAGTGCAAGTGTTTGAGCTTAGGCGTGTGTCTTTCAGAAAATATCATTCAGATATACAGATAAATATATACATCCATTGTCGCTCATGAACCATCGACTCTCGTAGCAGATATCACGTTCTAAGCAATTTTGCTCACTCTTAAATATTCCTTTCCAATACTTTTATTGTGCATTTTCTGATCATACGAAGATACGTGTTTTCATTTACCCCTTTCCACCACATCCAGGTTTCACCAAATATAATTAATTTATTCTAACCTATATCTGTACAGTGGCGTTTGGATCCATTGTTGTATTCACATTGTTATCATTATCTGTCATCTCCTAACAAACATCTTTTCTGCAAACTTTCTTCCGCTTTTCCCTCCATTTTTTGCTGGTAATTAAATTTATTAAGTAGCTTATTGACATATATGTCGATAATCATGTTAGAATGATGACCTATTCTAGCAACAGTAGTAGTAGTTGAGGTGGTGTTGGTGGTGGTGATGGTGGTAGCTGATGTAGATATTATAGCGGTTTCTGAGTACAGACTTTGTTAAGGAATACAATATTTCTTTATTTATTGCCCACAGGGAGCTAAACATAGAGGGAACAGACAACGGCAGACAACAGGATCAAGTCAATCCCATCCACCCCAGTGCGTAGCTGGTACTTATTTAATTGATCCCGAAAGGATGAAAGGCAAACTCGACCTCGGCCGAATGTGAACTCAGAACGTAACGGTAGACGAAATGTAGCTAAGCATTTCGCCCGGCGTACTAACGTTTCTGCCAGCTCACAGCACTTAGGACGTTCAATATTCTTTTCTACTCTACGCACAAGGCCCGAAAATGTGGGGGAGGGTGCCAGTCGATTAGATCGACGCCAGTACACAACTAGTACTTAATCAATCGACTCTAAAAGGACCTCGGCGGAATTTGAACTCAGAACCTAATGGCAGACGGAATACCGCTAAGCAGTTCGCCCGGCGTGCTGACGCTTCTGCCAGCTCACCACGCTCAAGAAATTCAATGATTTTTTGCTCGGGGCACAAGGCCCGAAATTTTTAGGGAGGGGGAGCCAGTCGATTAGATCGACCCCAGTACACAACTGGTACTTAATTTATCGACTCCAAAAGTATAAAGGGCAAAGTCGACCTCAGCGGAATTTGAACTCAGAATGTAACGGTAGACGAAATATCTATTTCTTTTCTACCCACAAGGGGCTAAACACAGAGGAGACATACAAGGACAGACAGACGGATTAAGTCGATTACATAGACCCCGGTGCGTGACTGGTACTTAGTTTATCGACCCCGAAAGGATGAAAGGCAAAGTCGACCTCGGAGGAATTTGAACTCAGAACGTAACGGCAGACGAAATACCGCTAAGCATTTCGTCCGGCGTGCTAATGATTCTGCTAGATCACTGCCCTTAAGAAATTTAATATTGCAACATATAAACATATCAAGCAGTGATGCGAATGCGAATTAATTAAGAAGTGGATGAATTGCTGGTGTGTTCATGTATACATTCATCTGTATGTGTGAATACACATCCGAAGTAAAGCATGGCAGTAATGTATCTGTATATATATATATATATGCATGCACACAATTCCTGTTGCTATACTCACTCCAGAGGTTTGTGCCAACTCGTTCTGAGTAGCCGTAATGATATAACTGGACTTAAAGCCATAAAATTCATGGGGTATGTGCAATGAAAATATGTAAGTTAACAATAGGAACAGAAGCGTATCAAATGAGTCGAGTAATACTCCTTATGAAACAGAAAGAAAAGAATAAACGCAGATAAGATAAAAAGAAATACAGATGATAAAAATTTGTAATGTATCATTACATTGCACACGTCGTCTAACAGGGCTGTTAGAAAGTAGGATAGCAGGACGTTAATGAGAGATACAATCCGTATTAATAAATGGAGAAATAGAGTGAACGGTATAACTACTCAGGTTTCTTGACTTCATTTTGTGCATTATATATGATAGTATATATATATATATATATATATATATATATGCACACACACACATACGTACATGTATACACTTACACATACATAGGAAGTGAAAATGAGAAGACAATTGAAAGTAGCTAGCTCGTAGCACGTATTTGTCAAACGCGTGTGCATTAAATGATAGACAATGCAGATTCTAGTTTTATTGAAATCATCACCGAGGACAGAAGAGCTTCGACAATTGTTAACAATTCTAAATGGGGAGAAGAGATAACCTCAAATAATGAAGAAACTCAACAAAATTAGCACGGTATTTACTAAAACGACGATGCGATTGCCTGGAGGAAAGCCAAGTGAAGCAAACAAGTGTTTCACTTTGATCTATTTACATATTAATACGCTATTATTATAAGTATCGGAAGCGAATTATGAAAATATTTAACCCATCTTCTCTCGAATGTATATAAATTGTCATGCTGTCAACAACATATGTTTGTATATACAAAT
>NC_043000.1:116270709-116283209 GCF_006345805.1 Octopus sinensis
GTACATTTTGGAGCAGCTTCCTTCCACCATCGTCGCTGAAAGAAGTAAATTAGTCTTTACTTGAATAATGGTTCAAAATTAATTGAATTATATAATGATGGGAACCCTACATGCTTGAGATAAGTGACAGAAACGTCTACTTAATTTGGAGAAGAACTGCATTGGTAGCACCATGTATCCCCTAACGAAGAAGCGCAACTAGATAAGTATACAACAAGGGTTGTTTAGTTTCGATAAGAGCTAAAGAAAAGAAAATTCCACAACTTCTCGTGTGGAAATGTGCTTGAGAAGGATATAAAATGATATCGACTTAATCGTGGAAGCCAAGCGACATGGTATTGGCCAATAAGATTTAGCTCAGAAGGACTTGTATAGAGGTGTTGTGCCTCCTCATGTACGTGTGACGGCAGTATCATGTCGACGTCCACTGTCAAAGAAATTATGATTGTAAATGTGTTAGATATGGCACTTGAATTCGATCTTAGGTGTGTAGTAGTATTCGTTGGTTCCGAGGCAACTGACTCCTGTGTAGAGAAAACAATAACAGTAATAAATGCATGAACAAGCTCAACAGCAACATCAAATTAATTATCCTAGAGTTACAGCCGTCTTCTGGTCACCGTCTTTACAGTTGTTCGAAAAGGTAACATCGCTTTGATGGAGGAGGTAATAAACTGGAAAAATCGAATTCCATTACGGGGAAGAATTCCTACCCAAAACCTGACTGGACAGACTGCTAATACACGCACTCACACAAACACACACATATACGCACACACAAAATATATACACTTTTTGTATTAGTGTATTAATATTTAAACACGCGCCGGTCATTTGACTTGCCAGAGGAAATAACCAAATGGATGAACCTTCTCATATTCTGCACATACTTAACGCTTTCTGCTTGATTGCATATTTCTGTTGGTCTCTGGTATAAAACTTTCTGCTCTTTTACTGCAATCAAAACTTTCAATTCCAATTCCAGCTCTGTCTTCTGCATTTCTCAGTCATTGATGTATATCTAGTTTTTATTTTTAATGTTATTCGCTGTGTACAATCTTTTCATATCATCGTATTTATTTGTTTCGCAATTTCTATTGTCTCAACATGCTTCTTACAACTCACTGTTATATTTGCAGCTGTTTTTATTTTCATTTTCGTTTGTTCATTTCTTTAATGAAACAAAACAGTCTTCTTGGTTGTGATTTTCATCTACTTGTAATTGTTCTTCACTGAAATCCTATTGCAAGGATTTATGAATGAGATATAATATAGCGTTTTACAAAAGTCTGCTTTCTATTTTTCATTAGTCTACTTCTTCTAAGGCCTAGTCTTTCTCATTAACTTGGATCCCAATTGAGTAAATATAATGTGATACGTATGGCGTAGAGGTTAGGAGTGTTGCATTTACGATCGCAAGATCACGGTTTCCAAATCCAGACCGCCTGAGAGTTGTGGTCTTAAGCAAAATATTTCATTTTACGCTCCTACACTTAAACTCTATTGTAAAAGGAAAGCCCTGCGATGATGACGGAGAGTGTTGACATGCTCGCCCGCCGGACTAGGCAACGAGGTAGCATCATTCGAGAGTTAAGATAGTGCGAGGAAGCGCATTGTAACCAGTGGTGTACAACAGCACGTGATAGTCTGAGTAGTGGTTAATAGGTTTCACTTATGATCGTAAAACTGTGGTATCGATTCCTGGACCGCTTGATGTGTTCTGTGCTCTTGAAGAAAACACTTCATTTCACGTTACTCTAGTTCGCTAGGTTAGCAAAGATGAGTGATCCTGTAACGGACAGGTGTCCCGTGTGGCTGGGTTTGTAGGCTATGTACACAACAGAATCCGCGGGGAAACAGGCAATGTAGGCTTATGGCTCTTGAAGAAAACGTGATTATTTGTCGCTTGTGAAATATCATGGATATACATATTACATATATTTTATGATGTCCTCTCGTCACGGTTGTCATTACGAATCACATTCATACATACATATCTACGTACGTAAATACATACATGCATACATACATACATACATATATACATACATACATACATACATACATACATGCATGCATGCATACATACAGACATATAGATAGATAAATAGATTAATTGATTGGTTGATATGTACGTATATACATACACACATACACGTCCACACACACACATGCACACTCACCTATATATATATATATTATATATATATATATATATATATATATATATATATACGGACACAAACATACACGCACACAGAGTGGATGTGTGGTAAGTAGCTTGCCTAGCAACCACATGGTACTGGAGTCAGTCCCACTGCGTGGCACCTCGGGCAAGGGTCCTCTGGTATAGCCTCGGGCCGACCAAAACCTTGTGTGTGGATTTGGTAGATGGAAACTGAAAGAATCCCGTCGTATATATGTATATGCATATATAGAAGTGTGTGTGCGTTTGTGTGTGTGTGTTTGTCCCGCGAACATCGCTTGACAACCGATGCTAATGTGTTTTCGTCCCCGTAACTCAGCGGTTCGGCAAAAGACACCGATAGGATATGTACTAAGCTCACAAAGAATAAGTACCGGAGTCTATTTGCTCGACTAAAGGCGGTGCTCCATTATGGCCGCAGTCAAAAGATTGAAACAAGTAAAAGACTAAAGCGAGTATATATACATATAAGGTGGGCCAAAAGTCAACCGACAGTAAATCAAAATTCCATGAATACATAATATTCAATTCTATTTATTCATTCCAATTATGAATGTTAGAAAATTAAACGTTGCGAGTAAAAATCACCGTTTCGATTTCAACAATTGATATTTATTATCGAAGTCTCATATAAATTTTTTTTATTTTAATCTTGGAATGAAATGTTTTCATTTAGTTTTTCCAAAATGTAATTGTTTTCCATACTTACAGTTGAAAAAGTCTCAATGACCGTAACCGGTACTGAAATGTTTTTTATAAAATCATCTTAGCATTTTCTATTTTGACTTTTTCCCATATATATATCAACTCGTATGCTCCTTTTCAACCTTCTTCACACACACTCACACACATACACACATCGAAGAGATAGGGATAGTGGAGAGAGAAAGTTAGAGAGAGACATATGCGGAGAGACGACTTTGCCTGTGTCAGTTCGTCTCTACAAAGAAACACCTGATATTGGAAGAGAAACGAACAATCACATTACTTCGAAGCATAATAAAGAAATATTATATATTTTGGGTGGATTAAAAAGTTGGTCGGTGTTCAATCGCAAAAAAAAATATATCAAACTCTCCTATTGCCATTTCGATAATTCTCAATAAACTTCGGGAAAGATTATAGAAAAAAATAGGTAATCGATATAGATTTGACAACTTCTTGAAGCTGAAGTAGATCCAATATTGTTTTCAAGAATTGGTTACTTCTGCAGAGCGTTATGCAATCTCTTGTAATATCGACATGCGCAAAAATACCTTAATTCTTGGTAGAAGTTACTTCACTCGTAGGGAATATGTGATATGGATTGTTTTCTCTGCTTCATCGAAAAGAAAAGAAATATTGTTTGACAATTCAGTTAGGATTTCTTTGGCCAAATTAATTCAGACCATACAACGGTGTTCGCTTGATTGAATCGGACCCATATTCGTTGCTGTTTATCTACCTATCTATCTATCTATCTATCTATCTATCTATCTATCTATCTATCTATCTATCTATCTATCTATCTATCTATCTATCTATCTATCTATCTATCTATCTATCTATCTATCTATCTATCTATCTATCTATCTACCCACCTACCTACCTGCCTACCTGCCTGCCTGCCTGCCTGACTGCCTATCTACCTACCTACCTACCTACCTACCTACCTACCTACCTACCTACCTACCTATCTATCTATCTATCTATCTATCTATCTATCTACATATATATATACATACACACACACAGCGAGAGAAAGTGTGAAAACTCTCTTTATTGATGGCCATTTGCGAAGAGTAGGCCATAGTAAATTGCGATGGCGCACTTGTTCTAGAAAATGATTTCCTACTGTTTCAAGTCATACTACCTGACAAATACACTTTTCTTGCTTTCAATTTTTCGTTATCTCACTTCACTGATATTTTCACAAATTGTCCGTATGAAGTGGCTTTCACCACGGTGTAGGAAGATACTTCTAATGTCCAGTATCTTCAGATTTTAAGAAAAATAAATAACATTTGTTAAAAAAAATCACTTTGAAGGCCTAAAGGAAGTACCAGATAAGATTTGTCGCTGACGAAAGGTCTTTGAAGTTACGATAAGAAAAGTGTTGGAAAACTGTGAGTAAAATTGAAATGCATAAAACCAAAATGAGGAAATGTGCGAAGAGATGTCTTTTATGATATAGACACAAGAAAAAAAAATGAAAGATAAAACGTAAGAGAAAATAATTTGCACGAAAAAGTACACATTTTCTACGATAAACATGAAAGTGTTTTTAAATTTGTGCAACGGTGATTGCATGAATTTCAACATTTTCAGCAGAATATTCTTAATAGTACATTATATCCCTACGAATATAGGAATATATGTCAACGCACGCATACGCACACATTCACAAGCACACACACACAAACAAACACATGTCTTTATTTTCATTCATGGGGCCTGCGTCACTCTCGACGATCTTTGTTTAGAGCGTTCTTTTAGCTAAACTACCGATTTACTTTGATTCCATTTGGCTGAATATTCCACAATATTTCACAACTCCAGGCGTAGGAGTGGCTGTGTGGTAAGGAGCTTGCTTACCAATCACATAGTTCCGGGTTCAGTTCCACTGCATGGCACCTTGGGCAAGTGTCTTCTACTATAGCCGTGGGCCGACCAAAGCTATGTGAGTGGATTTGGTAGACGGAAACTGAAAGAAGCCCGTCGTATATATATATATATATATATATATATATATATATATATATATATATATATATGAGTGTGTGTCTCTGTGTGTTTGTCCCCCCAACATCGCTTGACAACCGATGCTGGTGTGTTTACGTCCCCCGGTTCGGTTAAGTCCTGGGGTTGATTTATTTGACTAAAGGAGGTGCTGAAGCTTGGCCGCAGTCAAATGACTGAAACAAATAAAAGAATAAAAGGATATATATATATAAATAAATAAATACATAAATATATATATATATATATATATGTGTGTGCGTGTGTGTGTGTGTGTGTACACACACATGCATACATACACCATCTGTGTTTATTATACTTCAACCGCTTGACAACCGGTTTTAGTTTGTTTACATCCTCATGGTTTAGCGGTTCGGGACTTGGCACCGATAAGATAGGTACTAGATTTAAAAGTATGAAATGAATACTAGGTTAAATTCGTTCCTCTGAAACCATTCAAGGCTAGGCGCCATCATGGCCGAAGTCCACTGATTAACACAAGCAAAAGATTAATAGTAAATGATAAGAATTGCACCTAACCTAAGGCTCCCATCATGCGCAATCAGCGCCTGCAACTAAAACTCTTATAAATTACCTACAGACAATTCGTAAAACTTTTGAAAATTTTCTTGTTTGTGATATTAATATTGTTTAACAGATTTCGGAGAGGCAGCACCAATTTCTTTGATAAGTTAAATGCAAACCATGTTTAAATTGAAATAATTCAGTTTAATTTCAAGGAATAATTTAAGTACAAAACTGGAATCTATTACAGCTGCAGTTGTAGCGAGCAAAAGTGTCACGACCGGTTTTTTGAAGAAAAAAATGTTTTAGCAAAGAGTTTAGAGTCTGATACACTTGGTGAATTACGCCGTTTAATACTGTACTAAACAGCGTAATTCACCGAGTGTATCAGTCTCTAAACTCTTTGCTGAAATATTCTTTTCTTCAAAACGCCTGTCTAAAACAGTGACAATGGTAATTCCAAAATCCTTTAAAGTTTTTTCATGACCTCTAAGAATTATTAAACATGTTATCAGGATTCCGTAGCATATAAGTAGCCGTGATAGCAACTTTTACCTGAACGGAACACCCGTCCTTTCCAGGGCTCATAACAAACATTTTTGAGAAGAAGGGAGCTGTCAATAACACCAACCCCAGTTCTTGGTAGGTACTATATATTATCGGTACGAAGGTACGAAAGGCAAAACTGACACCAGCAGGTTTTGAACTTAAGACAGAATGAGCCAAAAATAAACAGCTGACAATATTTGGTGTAATACCATTTCTGTCGTCTTGTTGCCTTCAGTCCAAGATATGGATGACTAATAAACTATAATGATATCAGATAAGGCGGCGAGGTGGCAGAAACGTTAGCACCTCGGGCGAAATGCGTAGCCGTATTTCGTCTACCGTTACGTTCTGAGTTCAAATTCCGCCGAGGTCGACTTTGCCTTTCATCCTTTCGGGGTTGATAAATTAAGTACCAGTTACGCACTGGTGTCGATGTAATCGACTTAATCCGCTTGTCTTTCCTTGTTTGTCCCTTCTGTGTTTAGCCCCTTGTGGGTAGTAGACAAATATATATATAATGATATCAGAATGTTGTAGGACAAACTAATTGACATGAAATTAACGTCTACAAAACTCGACAACAGTTCCAATATTCTTTAATTGCATGCAGTTTATAATGTAGAGGTTTGTTTTAAATATATTTGTGCTACTTCAAAAGGTGTCGATGCCACACATACACATAGGGAGTCAGTAACTGACAACAAATGAATGTAGAAAAAGTACAAAACACAATCAGCTCCGTTCTCAAAGCCAGAAATTGAAAACGAATCCAAAACTGGTTTGGCAACATGCCGTATCATCTTAATGAATTGTCGGATCTTAGTTACATTACTGGTGCAAAAAAAAAAAAAAATTATCAGAATAGAGCGAAATGCGAATCAATTACAACGCCACGATTCCTTCCAAATCACAATGATATATCACCCAGCGTGACTAACACTGGGTTGAACATGAATTAAAATTACTTCAGAGATGTCTTCAGAATGGAAATTTTGCTTTAGAAGTGTTCAGTTGTAATTTATAAATCCAGAAATCTTGGCACATTGAAGCGTCACACGTCGATAGTCGTAAGCTTAATTGATTCAGATTAAATTTGAATCATACAATAAACCTCAGCTTCTCAACATTATTTCTATTAGGCTATTGTGGGACTATACTGGTAGATACGTTTACTGCAAATGGATTATCGAATTGTGTACGTGTAATGTTGATAAGCTAACCTCGAATTCCTGATGCAGAAGATTTGTTAAACAACACAGAGTGCTGAGAGAAATAAAAAAGCATTTTATTCAAGCATGGAGCCGGTTCGATATGAAGCCAGTACAACATACCTCACTAAAAATTGACGAATGCAAGTAAAGCCGGATTATTCAGTGTTTCAGATTTTCGAAATGATCAGCTACAATTAACGGCGTAAATAATTAAGTTCGAATTTTTACTTGAAATCAGGAATACTTCCAAGAATGTCCTTGCGAACGACGTACCAAGGGCAGATAAATGTTTCCTTAAACATGGGCAGTTATCTCAAAGCTCATTTCAAATTGTGAGTAGAATCCCGAAAACTGGTCGCGTTAAATAAACTATTAAATACTGTCGAAACATAACGAATATCAGTGGAGAAACTCAATCATTATCATCTTAGCTATTAAATTCTTATTTCAACAGTTAGTTCTGGTTGATACTGGCAGAAAATATTTATGATCTATCTATCTATCTATCTATCTATCTATCTATCTATCTATCTATCTATCTATCTATCTATCTATCTATCTATCTATCTATCTATCTATCAATCTGTTTGTCTGTCTGTCTGTCTATCTATCTATCTATCTATCTATCTATCTATCTAATTATCTATCTATCCATCCATCTATCTATCTCCCTATCTGTCTCCTGTCGGTCTGTCTACCTGTCTACCTCTCTCTCTATCTGTATGTATGTATGTATGTATGTATGTATGTGAAGATTTGTATGTTTTATGTATATAAAACAGCGGTGCATCAGCATGGCCGCAGCTCTGAGCTGAAACTAGAGAGAAAAAAATTCTCATGCATATACTTGCATATCTAGACATGCTCATATAATAAATATATCATACTTATATATGCATGTATGTATGTATGTCTTATATATGTACTCTCATGCATATAGTTATATATCTAGACATGCTCATATATATTTAAAGGATAAACTTCTGGAAAGATTTACAGATTTTCATTGTTCCAGTGATGGATTGGATCTCTAGGCTTCGAATTAGCTTCCTCCTTTGTGGCTTTGAGAAGTCTAATTTCTCAAGATTGGTATTTAGGAAGTGTGTTACATATCCCAGGGCCCCAATAATTACAGGTATAAACCTGAACATGTAATCCAGATAGAGTAACTGCAGTTCAGAATAGGTGTTCTCTTTTTCACTGATCTTCAGCTTTATGTTAACATCCAGTAGGCAGCTAATTTTAGAACTATACACAGTTTCTAGTATGTATGGAAGCCTGCATGAATATATGCAAATATATATGTATGTATATATGTATGTTTGTGTGTATCTATGTAGTATTAACGTTATTATTATTATTATTATTATTATTATTATTATTATTATTATTATTATTATTATTATTATTATTATTATTATTATCATCATTATTATTGTTGTTGTTGTTGTAGTTCTTATTCTGATATAGCGAATAATTGATAGTTGATTAATTTTATTGCTTGCATAGTGCAACTTTGCGCTAAACACTATAACAACCTGTCATTCATGCTAACATCCCCTCCAACCATGCCTGCTCCCCTTTATCATCATGTACTTCATTTAACCAATATATTACTTTATACTGACGTACACTCTTGAACGATATTATCAAAATATACTTTCATTCATTTTCTTTCATTTTTCTACTTATTCACCTCATCACACATTCCAGATAATTCTATGGCTTGCATAGTTATGTATGTATTCTAGTGATTTGTGAGTGCATGTGAGTTTGTATTCGTGCCTTGTGTGAATGCATGTTGGCGTAAGTTTTCATAAACTCAAGTGCATATAAATGTTGTTGTGTGCGTGCATGTAGGTATGTAGATGGTTTTAGGTTTATTCAGGCGAAAATATGCGCCCACATACCTGAATATTCGTACGCTAAATATGAATACAACACTATGTAAATTTACATGTACATACATACATACATAGATAGATAGAGAAATATTGGCGTAGGAGTGGCTGTGTGGAAAGTAGCTTGCTTACGAACCACATGGTTCCCAGTTCAGTCCCACTGCCTGGCACCTTGGGCAAGTGTCTTCTATTATAGTCTCGGGCCGACCAAAGCCTTCTGAGTGGATTTGGTAGACGGAAACTGAAATGACAAAAAAAAAACCCCAAAAAATAGTTGACTTTTTAAACAAAACTTTGGATATAAACAGATAAATATAACTGACATCTGAAATGTGACCTAAGAATTAGAGGAAAGTAGCTTCCGCGAGACAGTTGAGGGAAACTTGCTATAATGACAAGATCGAGTACTTAAAGCCAATCCACCTTAAGATGAACAAAATAACCTCAATTCTATACAAATTATAATGTCTTTTATGTTTCATTTACTCTTTCAGTATTCCCAGCATGAGCTTCATATTTGTAGGAGACAGAGCTCTGGCTTCAGTAAGTGTGGATATCCGATCATGATTATCTTCTACACCTTAAACTCAGGCAGCCAAATACTTTTCAATGTTTATACAACACATTTAAAATATATATACACACATACTAAATAATACATATAGGATGCAAATATAATGTTTCTTTTGAATATGATAACTTTGATGTGAATGAGGTATTGAGCGTTCTTGTAATCGATATATTTGCAGAAATGCATTGAGATTGTCTTTGGTTATCATGTTATCGTTGTTATCAAAGAAAAGGAACATAAAATTCTATGTTTTTGATTAGGAAACGAGTGAATAGGCAATTTTTAACAGTTCCTGAATACGAAATGAGTGGTTGTAGTTAGTTATTAAAATAGCCATTGCGTTAAGACTAATTTTCTTCCTTCACTTTAGAATTCGTTGATTATTAGCGAAAGGGAATGTATATCGTTTATCTTCTACCTGTAATGCAGGTCTTGTAATATTTAGCAAACAATATTGTAATATTTTTTTTTGCTGTGTGGCTCAGAAACTTAACAACTGCGCTTTAACTTGTACAAGTGTCTTCTACAATAGTCCTAGACCGGACCAAAGCCTTGTAATAGTAAGCCCCGTATAGTTTACGTGCATAAATATGTTTCCGTGTGTTTCTCCTCGCGACCGCTTGACAACCGGCGTTGGTTTGTTTTAATCCCTCGTTCTAGATTTAAAAAAATGAATAAGTTACTTTCTTTTTTACTTGTTTTAGTCATTTAACTGTGGCCATGCTGCAGCACCGCCTTTAGTCGAGCACATCGACCCCAGGCCTTATTCTTTGTAAGCCTAGTACTCATTCTATCGGTCCCTTTTGCCGAACCGCTAAGTACGGGGACGTAAACACACCAACATCGGTTGTCAAGCGATATTGGGGACAAATAGACACACCTACACACACACACACACACACACACACATATATATATATATATATATATATATATATATATATATATATATAATATATATATATACATACATATATACGACGGGCTTCTTTCAGTTTCCGTCTACCAAATCCACTCACAAGGTTTTGGTCGGCCCGAGGCAATAGGAGAAGACTTTTGCGCAAGATGCCACGCAGTGGGACTAATCCCGGAACTATGTTATTGGTAAGCAAGCTATTTACCACACAGCCACTCCTACGCGTATAGGTTCCAGATAAAAAAAAAGGAAATATGTACGGAGGGGGACCTGATCGACTAAAAATCCTTCAAATAGATCCCCAGCAGAGTCACATTGATGTGATGGAACAAATGACCGATAAACATAGTATATTCATTTTAACTACATTTTTAGCGATCAAGAAAATGGTCAATGTACGTGTAAAAATTATTGTATGTATAAAAAGCTGTTAATTTTGACGACAAAATGTTTGTATACTGAGAAAGCGCAAATCTTCACCAAGGCAACACCAACGTTCTCTCAACGAATAGCCGGAGATGATTTATTTAAATAAGAATATCTGGAATAAACTCGACTGCTCTCACAACCGGGAATACTAAAAACAACACAGCTACAATAATCTTAGGATATATTGTTTTTATATTCCACTATTATTTCTCTTTTGATAACTTTCTCCTTCCTCTGTTTATACTTTATCTAATAATATAATACTCCTAAAAATAATAATAATTGATTCCTTGGTATGCATATGCATACACAAATGAATATAAAAATATAGAAATATATATGCATGTGTTTATGTATGTTTATATGTACGTGTGTATATGTATAAGTGTGTATATGTGCATGTATTTGTATTTATAGCTTACCCTTATGCACTTTGTAAACTGTCTGACGAAGTCCAAAGACACACCCAAGTACCTAAATCTTATCTACCAAATACCTTAGTTCACTGAAGGGATATAAGTAGATCGGGGTACTTTGGCCTCTTGGCTGAAACAGCTGTAAGATATTATCCTATCTTTTGTGATCTACGTTATATATTTTAATAATTACAGGTGAGCACACCAGCATCGCATGTCAAGCGATGTTGGGCGGGAACAAAAACAGGCACACAAACACAGACACACATACACCCTTTCATATATATATATATATCGTAAAGGTTATTTGCCAAAACATCTATCTATCTATCTATCTATCTATCTATCTATCTATCTATCTATCTATCTATCTATCTATCTATCTATCCATTTTTCTATCTATCTATCTATCTATCTATCTATCTATCTATCTATCTATCTATCTATCTATTTATCTGTATGTGTATATATATGAATACGAACGGTCACATACACACTAACATACTTACAAGGACAATAATCCTCATAAAATATTGTTGGAGTTGAAATATTCCAGCAAAGTTTGTGTTAGCTCCTCACGTGAAAAACACATTAGAGCTGTTTATTTGATTTTGCCAGAGAAATGCGAAGAATACTTTGTGTATGTATCATAATTTTCTCATTATTCTCTTCGTAATGTTTGCTTGCTGTATAAGACATAAACACATTTTGTCTATAATAAAAAAAATATTAAAATAAGAGGGCGATGATTGTTTGATGCTTATAGGATCGTTTGCTTTGCCTTATTAATTTGCATGATGGCATTGTATTATTGGGTTCAAATTTTAGGACAAGGGTAGCAATTTCCAGTGAAGGGTTGAGTGAATTACATTGACCTCAGTGCGCAGCTGGTACTTATTTAATCAACCCTTTAAGTATGAAATGGAAAGTTCAGCTCGGCGGAATTTAAACACATATCATTAAGACAGACGAAATAGAGCAGAGCATTTTGCCTGGGTTTCTAAGAATTCTACACCCTTACCGCTTTATTGCATAATATTATTTTATTAAATACATAA
>NC_043000.1:116288209-116337124 GCF_006345805.1 Octopus sinensis
TTGGGTACGGTAGGAGTATTAGTTAAAACTAGCATTCCGTATACCATACAAAATGCAGATATACCCTTTACTTGTTTCAGTCATTTGACTGCGGCCATGCTGGAGCACCGTCTTTAGTCGAGCAAATCGACCACAGGACTTATTCTTTGGAAGCCTAGTACTTATGCTATCGGTCTCTTTTTGCGGAACCGCTAAGTTACGGGGACGTAAACACACCACCATCGGTTGTCAAGCGATGTTGGGGGATAAACACAGGCACACAAACATACACACACACACACACACATTATATATATATATATATAATATATATATATATATATATATATATACGACGGGCCTCTTTCAGTTTCTGTCTACCAAATCCACTCACACGGCTTTGGACGACCCGAGGCTATAGTAGAAGACATTTGCCCAAGGTGCCACGCTGCAGGAATGAACCTAGAAGAATGTGGTTGTTAAGCAAGCTACTTATCACACAGCCATCTGTAGAAATTATAGAAAACGCAGATATCTTCTCGAGAAAGCTTCTTCTACAGATGTACTTTAAGAAAAATACGGTTATATACGTATACCGTAATACGTCCATATAAGATGATTTCTCAGAGGGAATATCGTAATTTCCAGGCTTCCCACTGCATGACTGCGTTACCTATAATATGTAGAATGATAATCGATCACTTTAGAATCGAACACTCACCTTTCAATGAAAGACATAGTATTACTTCAGTATGTTTATGTATTCAACCTCTATCGCAGCTGTTCACTCACTCATTACAGGTTTAACTACAGGTAAGAATATAGATCTGTATTGCACATAATGTGTTTGCGTATGTTTTAGTAAGGTTGTAAACACCTTCGAAATTGATGCAAGTATTTTATTATTTTTTTTTGTATCGAAGCTAAGATTTCTTGGTTTTATGATTCTGCGTTTGTTTTTCCTATTTTACAAGGAAAAATACTATTTTTTTCTAAACATTTCAATACTTTTTTGAGCCTTAAAGAATAAATTTGAATTATAGAAAATAAAAGCGATTTGGTCGATACATTTCGAATTTATTCAAGAGTATTCCTAAAGTTGTATGATAAAGCACTTATCGAAAAACTGATTCTATAAGTACATGAGTTAAAGATGTCAATTCACACCTTTAAATAGAGGCACACATGTAGCTGCGTGGTAAGAAGTTTGCTTCTCAAACCACACGGTTCGGGAGTCAACGTGTAACATCACAGGTAAATGTGCTTTGTATTAGCCCAGGGCCTTGTGAGATTTGGTAGACAAAATTTGAAAGAATGCCGTTTGTATGAGTGTATGTGTGTGTAAGAGAGAGAAAGAGAGAGACAACGTGAGAGAGACAAAGAGAGAGAAAGAGTATGTTTATGTCCTTGAATGTGTCCTTCATACCAGATAAAAGACACTTTTGCTTTATTAACGCCCACGTAAAATAGTATTAAGATTTAAAAAGAAAGATTATGATGCTGAATAAAAACCCTAGAGCGCGGTGCTCCAGCGTAGCCGCAGTCATATGATTGTAGGAAACATGATTTATACATACATACATTCATTCATACATACATACATACATACATAAATGCATGCATTTATATATAAATATATATATATATATATTCTTATATTCTACAGTATGTTTCGAATGAAAACGTATATATATATATATATATATATATATATATATATATATATATATAATATATATATATATATTAAAACAATGAAGGTAGAAATTAATGTCAATCAATTAACATTACTTTAAACCAGTGGTCTACCATGGTAAAATAATCCCAAGATTTAAAAATTATATTACGATTAATAAGGGTGTTTTTTTCTTGGGAACATACTCTTTGTAGTAAGGCGATTTGTCGTCTATCCCTTGCGTTTAGGAATCCACTTTAGCGGTCATTCCTCTTATTAATTGTTATATATATATATATATATATATATTATATATATATATATATATGTGTCTGTGTGTCTGTGTGTGTGCGTGTGTGTGTGTGTGTGTGTGTGTGTGTAAAACAAGTAGCGGTATCAAAATGGTAGATGAATGTTACTACTTGTTTAACGCCAGGTGGATTCTCCACCTGCTGGTTTTTGATGCAATGTTGCGATGTTAGTATGCTTACTTCTCCGTAAATTAGCGGTTCAGCAAAAGCTACCGATAGAATAAGTACTAGGCTTACAAAAAATAAGTCCCGGGGTCGATTTGATCGACTAAACGCTATGCCCCAGTATGACCGCAGTCCAGTGACTGAAAGAAATAAAATAAAAGAATATATATATTCTTTTCTTCTTTTACTTGGTTCAGTCATTTGACTGTGGCCATGCTGGAGTACCACATTTAGTCGAACATATAATTATACAAAAGTATGTATATATTTGCGTATGTGTGCATGTACGTAAACACTAGGACATGAGTAAGAGGATGAAAAAAGCAATAACCCGAAGGTACGTGTGTTTCACAATGTAGGTGCGTTGGTATGTATAATGCATGAGGGCATCATTATGTAATGACTTGTAGACATTACAAATGCGAATGAATTAATATAATTAATCGGTTATTGATAACGGAAGCCGAAATGTTAAATGCCATTATTAAATATGTAACATTGAGGTGATATCTTTTAGGAGATTTAAAACTAAGTAGGTTATTTGTTGTCTCAGAATTTTATATTTAATATATTTATATGAAGACGTACGACAGCACTGAGAAATAGCTTATCTATCTTGGTATATAATACAGACACTCATACACGTACTTAGGTATATATACGCACACAAATTTACATACATTCAAATATATATTCGTAGATACAGACATACATGCATACATACTTGTGTAACACATTGCCTAAATACCAACTTTGAGAAATTAGAAAACTAATTCGAAGGCTACAGAACTGTAAAAATCTGTAAAATATTTTAGATGTACAGGCACCATTTTTCGTCGCCAGTAACGATTCGGTAAAGAAATCGTTGCTTGTGTCCATGAGTTGAACGGTGACGAGCAAGCAAACCAGCGGAGATTGTGGCTCAGTGATTTTTGTTGTTGTCACTTAAAGCATGCGGAACCCATGCCCCATACTTCTAAAACTTTCCAATCGAGTGAAGATTATTCTCTATAGCAGTGTGGGAGCATTCCATTTTCTCTACCAGTTCCCTTGCCGTTTGCAACTGGGCGGCCAGAACGAGGTGCGTCTTTGAAGTCAAAATCTCCATTTTTGAACTCGCCATACCAATCACAAGCGGTGCTTTCAGCTATGGCACCCACTCCATACACAGCACAAATATCGCGAGCAGCTTTTTCAGCCTTAGAACCTTGATTAAAAGCAAAAAGGAGGAGGTGTCGAAAATTCTCGTTTTTCTTACTTGACATTCCATTTTAATGATCTGAAAATAAGCAGAAATTAACTAAAATTAACTAGAAAAATAACAAAATATATTCAAAATGATTAAAAAAAATAGATTCCAAAATTTAAAAACGCAATAAATTCCAAAATTTAAAAAAACAGCGGAAACATAGTTGCCAACGCAATATTTATGGTGCATTAAGAAATAGATTTTTATTTAAAATTACTATATATTATGATGAAAAAGATAAATAATTAAGGATATATTTAATTCTTACACTAAATACAATAAAAAAATGTTTTAATCGATAATTCATTCATTCTGCATTTTACTACCAAATACATCGATGGATAAAGGTAAAATGATTATAAAACATTATCCAATTTTTATAGAATACATAAATACATGAAGTATCACAGTTTTACTTAGTTTTACAGAAGGAAATGAATTATGTTAATCCAAACTTTTTATTCTATAAATTTATTGGCGTATTCACGTTTGAAAGAATATAATGTTAGTATATCTCTTAAATATTCATAGGTATTACAATAATATTCAAATATGTATAATTATTCAAAAGATATATAATTATATATATAATGATAATATATAATAACTATTCTCATTTATTCTTACTGATATAATCATTATTCTAAGTAACTAAAAAGTATAAATACGAGTTTACTTAGTTTATCAGAGGAAAAATCTCTGTAAAGGAAATAAACAAAAACATAGAGCTACTATAACTATAAACTGTATAATTTCTTAGATAAAGAGAAAATATAGTATAAATAAAAAAAATTATTTGACTAGGTTTTTCAGAAGGAACCAAATTAGAGCAAGGCCATAGTTATATCATGCTATGAATTATATTATCTATACAAGCTCGAAAGAATATCAGATGATGAGGGTGATTTTATGAAATAAATATATATACGTATAATTATTTAAAAATATATAATCATATGTATATATATATATTGTAGTTTCAGCTCAGAGCTGCGACCATGCTGGGGCACCGCCGTTTTGCCACATTATTATTATTGAGAGCCTTCTCAGATATGTCGCTGGGGTTCTGTATTTTCTGCGAGACTTTCAGATCGTGTGCGTAACTAGCAAAGGTGGCTACCCAGGCAGCTGAGAGTTTATCTGAGAAGTCCACTATGAAAAATAGTGGTCCCAAGACAGTGCCCTGAGGAACACCGCTCACTACTTATGTTTTCTTTGAGGTGGCTCCATTGGCCACAATTGCCTATCTTTCAGAAAGTCATGTAACTATTCTCCTAGTTTTCCAGCTATGCCAAGATCACGCAGTTTCTGACATATCATATCACGATCCACTTTATCAAACGCTATTGAAAAGTCAAGGTATATTACGTCTACATTTGAGTTGTTGAGCATCTGCCTCAATACCCAGTTATAGTGCTGTATGAGCTGGGTCAGGCAGCTCCTACCTGGTCGAAATCCATGCTATGTATCACTCAACAAGTTGTTTGCTTCAATGAATGCGATTAGTTTCCTTCTGACTATCCGTTCCATGACGTAGCTGATGTGTGAAGTCAGAGAAATAGGCCTACAATCGTGCTTCCTCCTTTCTCAGCTGTTGCCTTGAGTATAATATCTGAAGAGCACACTGAATTTGAATGCTTTATCTTTGGAGGCAATTGATGTCTTTCTTCAGGGAAGTATTTCTCTTTAAGGCCCTTGTAGTTTTGGCAGGATCTCAGGTGAAGGAACTGGCAGTTTGTTCCATATTCCCAATGCCAACATTTACTTTGCAGGTAAAATTTGCAGGTCCTTGAGTTCTCTCCAAATTTCTTCTCTCCTCTAGGGTTTCAGATTCGACTGGAGCCTCCATATTTGAGTTTTTTTGCTTTTTGCTTGGTGGGTTAGGATTTCAGTTTTAGTTATTTCATTTTTTCCTTTCGCTTTTTCTCCATTTCCTTCTTTATATTTGTGCTCATGTTCTTTGCTTCCTTTTCTGGTTGTACCACTTGCATTCCTCTGGTTGTCCAGTCGGGTGAGGACTCCGTCCATTTGTAGGACCACTGGCACGGAGGGACTTCTGGTGTTTGCTTTGTTTTTCCTATTCTTATCAGCCGTGCCAGAGTAGTTTTCCATGATGGCATCAAGAATGTCAATGTGTGGTCTTATAGGATCGGATGAATTCATTTTCGTCCCACTGTATCTTCTCACTTGTTCTACAGAAGCATTGTTCTTCAGTGCAGCAGTGTTGATGTTGATTGGGGGATCACCGCTAGCAATCGCCCATGCTCGCAACAGAACATTCAACTCTTTGCTCCCCCCACATTGGTACCATCTCCGTTTTCTAAGCCCAAAGGGCATATATAATATTTTTTCTAATTTATCTATTGGTATTTATATAAACATTATTCATAGTACAAAATAATAAATTACTTATTTTATCAGGGAAGAAAATATCACTGTAAATCAAAGTTTATATATTAATAAATTAATATATTTATAAATTAATGAATTACAGAAAAATAGCTGGAAATTCATACAAGCACTTGAAAAGTTTTGATCATGATATGACATTATATAAAATTGTTCCTTTATTATTATTATATTATTATTATATTATTATTATTATTATTAATATTATTATTATTATTATTATTATTATTATTAATATTATTATTATTTTATTATTATTATTATTATTAAGTAATTAATTAATTCAATTTATATATTCAGAAGTGTATAATCATTTAATATAATGCAGATAAAACTTACATAACACTTATAATTTTAATTTAACTACGAATATAGTAATATATTTTGCACTCAAGACAAATAATTTCATTGGTACTTAATACGAAATACTATAAATTAATAGCACTCAAAATTGTTTTTCAGATATCCACATTAATATACTACTTTAAAATTACAAACTTTTAGACACAATAAAAGAAATTTACAAACGATTCAGTGTAAAAACAAAATATTTTTTGCCTCAAGCAATAAAAATTCAGTTTGTATAAAAAAAAACCTTATAACTTATTTATTATAAAAACAAATAATTTGGCAATTACGTTGAACAATGCTGTTACATTATACATTTAGGGAGATTTATTGATATATTCTTTATTTTGTTTATCCATTATGTAATAGCCATGATATATATATATATATACACACACACATACATATATATATATACATACATATACGCATATATATATATATACGCATATATATACATATGTAAATACACATACGTACGCATACAAACATAGACACATATACATACACCTATACATACATAAAAATTACACACACACATATACACATACATACATATACAAATGTAAGCATACAGATACAATACACCTGCACTTATATTTACATAAATGCAAGTATTTATACACATATATACATAAATAGATATATAGATATATATATATATCAACATACACACTCCGGTGGGAGTTGAGACGGTCCAGGAGGGTGCTGGTGCCTAAGGTTGGCGTCATTAGAAAAAAGGAAGCGTTGGGAGGAAAGCAGTGGATTGGGGGACGTTATGAATTTATTATATTATTATAGTATTGTATACAAATTATATAATATTAAATTAAATATCAAATGATTCATAGTATACATAAGTAAAATATAAAATTTATATTTATGCATAAAAATAGGGGTAGTGGTGCTCAAGGTATTATGCGGCCATGAGGGTGGCGGTGCCCCCCCCAAAAAAAAATATTTGGGGTCCTTTGTCTAATATGTTGAGAGAGTATTTCGTTGACTCATTTGTATTGTCACTGCATTGCTCTATGTCCTAAATTTAATGGCACATTTGCTCTAGTTCGCATCCTGCAGGTATTATAATGATTTAAACACTATATGTTTCTTTACTACCCACAAGGGGCTAAACAAGGACAGACAAACGGATTAAGTCGATTATATCGACACCAGTGCGTAACTGGTACTTAATTTATTGACCTCGAAAGGATAAAAGGCAAAGTCGACCTCGGCGTAATTTGAACTCACAACGTAACGGCAGACGAAATACGGCTACGCATTTCGCCCGGCGGATTTAAATACTATATGTAGATGTAGTAGTAGTAGTACAGTTTGTTAGCTTCGCGTCCCAGGTTCAATTCCACATGATGGAAAAGTTAGCCACAACAGTCCAGGGGGCGAACTAGCGAGAGTTCTAAATAGCGTCTCTTTAAATATGATAGAACAGAATCAGAGCGTACGCTGTACAGCTCCATAGACTTGTGATAGTGGAATGCGATAGGAAACATTGCGATAGGGAAGGCGTCAGCACTTCCTTTGAATCTTTCTATTAAGCACGGCGTTAAAAGCTAGTAAAATACTCCGCTGATCTTATCGGCGTCAGATGTCACGTATCAGTCTCATTACACGTTTGCCGATAATTTCCTGAATAAAATGAGCGTGGTTTTAATTGTTCGTTATTTATTTATTTATTATCTTAATGTGAATTTAATTTAGAATAATCGAATCCCCTGGTTAACTATCATTATTAATAAATCTTTAATCTAATTAAGCCTGGCATTTATACGGACGCATGTTCCCCGCAAACATACATTTTTCAATGCACACGCACACAGACACACACGCACACACGCATATATATATATATATATATATATACACACACAAAGACTTTCACATACAAGCCCAGACACATATGCACTCACATGCACTCATGCACTCACATACATACAAAAACACAGGCGAAAATCACGCAATGATGTTGCAACAATTTATTGAAATTTAACTAACCGTAAAAGTTATTTAAAACAACAGAATTTGGATCGCTTTTCGCATTAAATGAATACCAAAACTGACATGAAAATTAAAATATATTTTAAGAAAATAAGACCTATAACAATACAAACACTGCTAACAATATAAAACCAAAACAACATAAGCAATTATTTGTAATATAGGCACGAGCTGCAATAGTTGGTGATAGAAACAATTCATTATATCAACTATCCAGCTCTTGGTTAGTACTTAATTTTTGGTTCGGGGAGAGATAAAAGCAAAGACGGCGCCGATGCTATTTGAACTGAGAACGTAAAGAGCAGGGACAGATATAATACAAAGCATTGTGGGCGACGAATTAAAGATTGTGATAATACATACTATTTTACATTATTAATATTAATGGCGGTCGTAAAGGCGTCGGGCTAGCAGAATCGTACGAACGCCGAGCAGAATGCTTGGTTATATTTCATCTGCCTTTACGTTGAGTTCAAATTCCACCGAGGTCGACTTTACATTTTATCATTTCGGTGTCGATAAATTAAGTACCAGTTGCGTACTGGGTCAATGTAATCGACAAGCCCGCACCACCAAAATTCCGGGCCTTGTGCCTAGAGTAGAAAAGAATATTTATATATTTTTCTTTTTAAGGCGGCGAGCTGGCAGAATCGTTAGAACGGCGAGCGATATGCTTAGCCGTATTTCGTCTGCCACTACGTTCTGAGTTCAAATTCCGCTGAGGTCGACTTTGCCCTTCATCCTTTCGGGGTCGATTAAATAAGTACCAGTTACGCACTGGGTCGATATAATCGACTTAATCCGATTGCCTGTCCTTGTTTGTCCTCGCTGTGTTTAGCCCCTTCTGGGTAGTAAAAAATAGGTATTGCGTCTGTCTTTACGTTCTGAGTTCAAATTCTGCCGAGGTCGGCTTTGCCTTTCTTCCTTTCAGTGTCTATAAATTAAATACCAGTTGCGTACTGGGGGCCATTTAATCGACATGCACCCTCTTCCGAAATTTTGGGTCTTGCGCCTAGAGTAGAAAAGAATATTGATGGCAGTCGTAAAGGCGTCGAGATAGCAGAATCGTAAGAACGATGGGCAGAATGCTTGCTTATATTTCGTCCATTTTTACGTTCTGAGTGCAAATTCTGCCGAGATCCACTTTGCTTTTCCTCCTTTCAGGGTCGATAAAATAAGAACAATTTGGCCACTGGGGACGATGTAATCGACCTACTCATCCCTCCCCCACCCCCCAAAAAAATTTGCAGGCATTCTGTTAAAATATAAAATCAATTCTATTATCACCATGATCATGATCATCATCATCATCATCATTTCCAGCAGAATCCTTATTCGTCAGCACACCCGCCAAAACGCTTGCAGCTATCATCCCTCTTTATGTTCTGAGTACAAATTCCGTTGAGGTTGACTTTGCCTTGTTTCCTTTCGGGGTCGATAAAATAAGTACCTGTTGAACACTGGGGTCACTGTAATCGACTGCTACCTACCCCAAATTTCAGGCCTTATGCCTCCAGTAGAAAGGTTGTTTATTATTATTATTACTACTATTATTATTATTATTATTATTATTATTATTATTATTATCATTTTTCAGTGAGTAGCACACCCCACCAGAGTGAAGCTTGGGTACAAATATATGAAATATATGAAACACAATACACCCGTCATAACTACCTGTCAAAATCTTATCTGACCTCATATTCAGATAAACAGCACATAACCTAGAAGGTAGGCCCAGTTAGAATTATCTTTTCTTTTTACCTTTTTATGCTATGCATATACCGTGTATACTTTATTTATCCTTTCAGTATTATATGTAAATCTACACATTTTATTTCAGTCTCTGTATTGTTCCCCTCATCCTTCGCCCTTGTGGCAGATAAGTGAAATCATTATTACTATTTTCAAGTTGGCGAGCTGGCAGAATCGTTAGCATGCCGGGTGGAATACTGGGCGGCATTTCTTCCGTCTTTACCGTCTGAGTTCAAATTCTACCGAGGTCAACTTTACCTTTTATATTTTCGGGGTCGATAAATTTAGTATCAGTGTAACACTCTGGTCGATGTAGTCGGCTTGTCCACTCCCTCAAAATGTGAGGCATCGTGCCCCTATAGGAAAGAATTTTCATTATTATTAGCATACTCTTCCAATTCTTGGGCTTCGTTTGCCCACCAAAAATGTTTCATCTCATGCAGTTTTTTCTGTGTAGTTTTCGAGATGTGTATAGGGATCTGAGTGGTGATGAGTTTTTGTCTGAGATACATGCCCTGTGTCTCTTGTGCGTAGTTTCTAGGAGAGATTTAATTAGAAAATCATTCTCATCAAACCAATCTTGGTGTAAGCGTTTGACGAACCCTAGAGCTCCTTTACAAGAGGATTTGATACTGTCATGAATATTAAGGGGACCAAAAGTGTGTGTGATAATCACAGGGGAATAAGGTTGCTGTGCATAGCTGAAAAAATCATCCTTTCGGGGTCGATTAAATAAGTACCAGTTACGCACTGGGGTCGATGTAATCAACTTAATACTCTCCCCCAAGCTGCCCTTGTGGCAAAAAATTTAAATCATTATTACTACTATGAGAAGCATCAGTAGTGATAAGATTCATAATGGTTGTGGTGATGGTGGTAGCAGTATTACCACCAGCAGCAGTAACAGTAGTAGTAGTAGTAGTAGTAGTAGTCGGATAACTTTTAAATATCACACCTTGAAGGGAAGAAATAGAAATTTTTTGAACTATTTCGCCAACAGATTGTTTGGAGCCTACCCTTACAGAATTTGAACATCGAAAAAAAAATATATTTGTTATTTTTTAGACAAATTTTATTACTTCACCATATTGTCTACCCGCAGACAAATGGCTTAGAAAATTCCAAGTGACGCCCGATAAAGAAAAACGGCTATGAATAAATTCTCACAGTCCACACACACACACAAAAATAAAACCGAAAAGAAATTTTATTGCTGAGTGAAATAGTTAATGTTGAGCAGCAACAAAAAGAAAACAATATTTTAAGAGCCAAAAAGTGTTTGTGTGAATACATCGAGCAGAAATCTGTCAAAGACAACAACAACAACGACAACATCAACACTGATACGTACACAATTTCTTTGCAATACGCAAACATTTCCAATATTTCTGCATGGCAACGCACCTTTGCCCGAACAATAAATATTATAGAATATTATAACATGAATCATTTCTCGGTGAAAGGACCAATGTGAGGGAGACAGTTATAAAAAGAACAGTGTCCCGCTGTTCGACATTTATTCGAAAGAGCAACTAAAAAAATTCAACTTGGTGTACCTCGGGACGGTCATTATACTATACCAATATACAACACACGCACTGACTTTTTTCACTTCTATACATTTATTTGTGAATAGGCTAACCGTTTACTAAATCAATTTTCCTATCGATCACACGTTCACTCAATTGAGTTGATTGATTTACTGAAAAATTCCTCAACGACTGATTTGCTAAATGGCTAACCAATTGTTAAATAAAAATAAGGTGAAATAAAACCAATGCATTTCTTTTATTATTGTTCTGAAGGTCCTCTAAATATATTTCAGCACATGATTTCGGATCGAAACTCTTGTAAACCAAATGTAAACACGAAATGTTATGTTGCTTTCTTCTCAGAAAGCAGATGTGGTTTGCAAACGCCATTGAAAACGCACTGTAATATAAGTGGGCCAAAGTAATCTCTCTTAAAAGAGGGGTAGAAAATAGAGGACTTTCTTCTTGCGTTTTAAACGAAGATGGCACCGATCGAGAACGTGGAAAACACAAATCGAAACTAATAAATCATTCGCTTCTACCATAATGACTGGTTTGACGTAGGGTAAAAGACGTATCTGCTGTATTCTGGATACAATGGGCATGTGTAGGGCTTTTGCTGAGAGGTTTGGGAGAACATGATATCAAAAGGAAAACAATATAGTGGAGAAAAGCAAGAGAAACAGGAACTTGAGCAGCAGATCACGCTCTCTTGAAAACCAGGTGTCACAACTCTGGAGATGACGGAGGACCTTAATTTCTGTTCTCTCTTCCCCTTTCTCTTTCTCTCTCTCTTGCCCTCTGTCGACTCTTTTGCAAGTGAGCGATCAGGCGCTCAGACACGCTTTTATAACCTATTTCTTTACTACCCACAAGGGGCTAAACACAGAGAAGACAAACAAGGACAGACAAACGGATTAAGTCGATTATATCGAGCCCAGTGCGTAACTGGTACTTATTTAAACGACCCCGAAAGGATGAAAGCCAAAGTCGACCTCGGCGGAATTTGAACTCAGAACGTGACGGTAGACGAAATACCTATTTCTTTTACTACCCACAAGCAGCTAAACACAGAGGGGACAAACAAGGACAGACAAAGGTATTAAGTCAATTATATCCACCCCAGTGCGTAACTGGTACTTATTTAATTGACCCCGAAGGGATGAAAGGCAAGGTTGACCTCGGCGGAATTTGAACTCAGAACGTAACGGCAGACGAAATACCTATTTCTTTATTACCCACAAGGGACTAAACACAGAGGAGACAAACAAAGACAGACAAAGGTATTAAGTCCATTACATGGACCCCAGTGCGTAACTAGTACTTAATTTACCGACCCCGAAACGATGAAAGGCAAAGTCGTCCTCGGCGGAATTTGAATTCAGAACGTAACGGTAGACGAAATACCGCTAAGCATTTCGCCCGGCACACTAACGTTTCTTCTAGTTCGCCACCTTTAACCAGTAGTGAAATCCCATCGTCTTGTGAGTTGGGGCAGGAAATTGAACCTGAATTTCCAAAGGAAGAGAAAACCACAAGGCAAAAACATAAATTTCTGGGAGAAGTCAATGAAAATATTTGGTGCTTCTTTGAAAGACGCAAGCACCAATGTTTTTTAATAAAATCCAGATTTTCTCTGGAAACGTAAATACTGCTAGCACCAGTTGCTTGTTACAATTTCAAGTCGATAGTCGATGAAAATAGTGTGCGGTGGTGCAAGCTATGTGTGATGTGTACGTGTATGTGTGCGCGCGCGCTTATGTGTGTACACACGCAAACACACACATGCACGGATATGCTACTCTGTTGTAAAGGCAGAGAGGGATAAGTATCTGTCTGCGTACGTACCTCACTGTCTGTCTATTTTCCCTCTCTCTATCTATCTTTATCGATAATCTATCTAGCTATCTCTTTATCTATCTATCTATCTATCTATCTATCTATCTATCTATCTATCTATCTATCTGTCTATATATATATCTATCTATCTGTCTATCTATCTATCTATCTATCTATCTATCTATCTATCTATCTATTCTCTCTCTCTCTCTCTCTCTCTCTATATATATATATATATAGAGAGAGAGAGAGAGAGAGAGAGAGTAAGAAAGAGAGAGAAAGAAAGATGGGGGAATGAGAAAAAAGAAAGAGAGTGAGAGAGAAAGACCTACCTGAAAGAGAGCTAGCTACAAGGAATATAGTGGTACTGAATATAATTTTCTTTAATATTGCTGAAAGAAAATACATCAATGGACCAATTCGTATATTAGATACAAATGTAGTAGATCATTAAATGCAATCAGAGTGGACACTTAAACGCAAATACAGGAATTAGACGCAAATACAAAACGTCAGAAGTTTATCAAAAATGTTTAAAGGGATTCGTTAGTTTATTGCGTTTTGAGAAACGATGCTTGCTGAATGCGTTATGCATTCTTAAAAGTTGGCGCAGAATAGCTGTATGATTAACAAGTTTCCTTCCCGAGCACGAGTTCGAAATTTCGATTCCTCCGTGGCACCTTGTGCAAATGTCATAATGTCATTTCTTATAGGTTCAGTCAGCCCATAGTTTGTAAGGGAAATTGGGCAGCTTGAATCCGTAAAGAAACCCATCGTAAGATCTGTTTCACTGAATGAACGCTATAGCTTTGTGACACACTGTGTTACACAGATATTTATTGAGAAATGGTTATAGGGTACACGTTTCTGCAGAATATTCAGCCACGTATGTGCTAATCCAACGAAAAGAGATTTGGAATCGGAGATCTGAATCCTCATCATTAGATGGTGGAGGAGTACCAATCCATTCTCAGTATATGAACTGGCATTCCGTTGGGTATGATGAGAGGCTTCGATCAAAAGAACCTGTTTCTGAAATTAAAGTGTAAGTGACTGAGTACTCTACAAACACGTACCCTTAATGTAGTCTACCAGGAGATACAGAGTGTGACAAGGCTGGCCCTTTGAAATACAGGTGCAACTCATTTTTGCCAGCGGAGTGGACTGCAGCAACGTGAGATAAAGTGTTTTGCTCAAGGAGACAATGTACGGCTGGGAATTGAACTCACAATCTTACGATTGAAAGCCGAATACTCCTAGCTACCAAGCCACTCGCCTTCACTCTCACTATAATTACGGCTGTTTTAAGAAAATTATTTAAAACAAGCGTCTTCTACTATAGCTTCGGGCCGACCAAAACCTTGTGAGCAGATTTGGTAGACGGAAACTGAAAGAAGCCCGTCATATCTATCTATCTATCTATCTATCTATCTATCTATCTATCTATCTATCTATCTATCTAGCTATCTATCTATCTGTGTGTATGGGTGTGTGTGTGTGTGTGCGTGTCTTTGTGTCTGTGTTTGTCCCTACCCCATCGCCTGACAGCCGATGATGGTGTATTTACGTACCCGTATCTTAGCGGTTCAGCATAGGGACTGATAGGGTAAGTACCAGCCTTACAAAGAGTAACTCCGGTCGATTTCTTCGACTAAAGGTGGTGTTTTAGCATGGCGGCAGTCATATGACTGAAACAAGTAAAATAATTAACGAATGAAAGATTTCAGATGCCAATTTCGGTGCTGGTGGTCATGCACCTTATGGAACGCAACTAATTGACCTTCTAAAATATTATGCTTGATTAATGCTTTGAAGGTTTTGTTGATATTATATTTTTAATTCTTTATTGCCCCGAAAGGATGAAAGGCAAATTTGACCTCGGCGGAATTTGAACTCAGAACGTAACGGCAGACGAAATACCTATTTCTTTATTACCCACAAGGGGCTAAACATAGAGGGGACAAACAAGGACAGACATAGGTATTAAGTCGATTACAGTGCGTAACTGGTACTTAATTTATCGACCCCGAAAGGATGAAAGGCAAAGTCGACCTCGGCGGAATTTGAAACCAGAACGTAACGGCAGACGAAATACGGCTATGCATTTCTCCCGGCGTGCTAACGTTTCTGCCAGCTCGCCGCCTTTGTTGATATTTTACTACCAGCAGCTTGTTTGGTAATATTGCAAGCCTTTTAATTTCGCCTTTTTTTATGATATCAAGTAATATTTTCATCTCTATAAAACCTGTAATTATTTAAAAGTTAGCCTGCAAAATAACGTTAAGTTCCATAACAATGAATTTCAGGTAATCCATCTTACTATATAAAAATACTGTCACAATAAGTAAAATATTGATCTTACTACAGATCATACGTCCATATCAGAAACACGTTTGCTTCTAAAATATTATATCCTGCTTAGCGTTTAAGGAGCATGTATTTTAGTATTTAATCAATATATAAATTTTATTATCAAACGATTACTTGAGATGCAGCATTTTAAACTAAATATTCTTTGATATTTTATTACAGATAAAAAATTAATATTGCTTTGCGTCGTGTTAAATGTCACTTATATGATGTCATGTATTAACTGTGTCATACGTTATTCGTTTTAATATTTTTGTAAGTCCATGACTTTTTATGAAAAAACACTACTTCATCGTAATTATCCATTCTGTAACCGATAATTAATTATATACATACCATTTTTTTAAATCTCTTATTGGTTACTAAAAAAAAAAAAACATCGGCTTATATTTCATTAACGATCGGCAATAACGTTGTTGTTGTTTTTTTTTTACCGATGTTAAGTGTTATCATGAAATCAACTACTACTACTGCTGTTGCCGCTGCTGCTGCTGTCTTGTTGTTGTTGTTGTTGTTCTTTTTCTTCTTCTTCCAATCAGGACTCACGCCATTAAGCCACAAAGAATAATCTCTAATTCGAGCCTATTCTAAGCTACTAAGAATGCGTGTGGCAACTTGAAGATCCATCCACCACACGCGATAGACTGGCGATTGCACAGGCACGAAAGCTACGTTGTCATTCTCATTCCGTAAACGGTGGATATTAATGGGTGGAGGATTCGCAATCTAGACTAGGGACTGAAATTTTGCCACACCTTAGTGAGTTATATCAGGGTTCCCCTGCTTTGTGGCAGAAGTAAGAAGAAAAAGTGAGAGAAAGTTATGGTGAAAGAGTACAGCGGTATTTCGTCTGTCTTTATGTTCTGAGTTCAAATTCCGCCGAGGTCGACTTTGCTTTTCATTTCGGGGTCGATAAATTAAGTACCAGTTGTGTACTTGGGTCGATCTAATCGATTGGCTCACCTCCCCAAAACTTTCGGGCCTTGTGTTTTGAGTAGAAAAGAAAGAATATATATTGGGTTTGCAAATAACTTCCTGCCGTTGTTTTTTTAAATAAAAATATTTTTAAAGGTTTAATAAAAAATAACAACTAATTAAAAAATAATGTATTCACCCTTGTTTTGTACAACTTCTTCCCAACGTTCAACAAAATCTTCAATACCTCGTTGGTAGAAATCACCCAATTTCGACCCGAAAAATTGAAACTTGATCCAACAAAGCTCTCAATTCTGCATCAGTATTGAACGAAACTCCGCGCATAGCATTTGAAAGAGATCGAAAGAGGTGGAAATCCTTTAGTGCCAAATCAGGAGAGCACGGCAGGTGTGGCAGCACTTCACAGCCATGCGTTTGAATGGCTTCCTTGGTCATATTGGCGATATGAGGGCGGGCGTTGTTGTGCAGCAGAAGACCTCCATGCTGCCGATTAGGTCTTTTCTCTTGAATAGCCGTGTTGAGTCGTTCCATCTGTTGAACGTAGAGTTCCGCGTTGTTCGTTTGGTTTCGTTCAAGCAATTCGTAATGGGTAATCCCTCCCCAGTCCCACCATACGCACAACATCGTTTTACGCAGATGAAGATCTTGTTTCACGCACGTGTCACTTGTTTACCGGACTAAACCATTCCTTGCGCTGCTTCATATTGATGTACAGGCACCATTTTACGTCGCCAGTAACGATTCAGTAAAGAAATCGTTGCTTGTATCCATGAGTTGAGGGGTGACGAGCAAGCAAACGAGAGGAGATTGTGGCTCGATGACTTTTGTTGTTGTCACTTAAAGCATGCAGAACCCATTTTATTTTCTCTGCCAGTTCCCTTGTCGTTTGCAAAAGTTTGTTTAATCGTGTTCATCGAACTCAACTGGAGGGCCAGAACGAGGTGCATCTTTGAGGCCAAAATTTCCATTTTTGAACTTGGCATACCAATCACGAGCGGTTCTTTCACCTATGGCACCCTCTCCATACACAGCACAAATGTCGCGAGCAGCTTTTGCGGCCTAAGAACCTTGATTAAAAGCAAAAAGAAGGAGGTGTCGAAAATGCTCGTTTTTCTTAACTTGACATTCCATTTCAATGAGCTGAAACTAAACAAGACTTAACTAAAATTAACTAGAAAAAAAAAAAAAACAAAAACAAAATTGATTTCAAAATAGAACTCTCGAAAAGAAAAAGGTTTCCAGAATTTAAAAATGCAATAAATTCCAAAATTAAAAAAAAAAGACGGGAACTTAGTTGCCAACCCAATACATGCTTGCGATGGCTTTTGTATCGTTCACCGATTTTCTGAGCCAATAACGTTCGTAGACACCAACATATCACTATTTATTATCGTATATTAATCCTAAAAATTATCAGAAACCCACGATTCTGAGACACTTCTGAATATCCATATGTATTTATGCTATCATAGATCAGTAATATTCCAAGAAGCAAGGCGGCGAGTTCGCAGGGTCGATGGCACGTCGGGCAACACTTTGCTGTATTTCGTCCATCTTTACCTTCTGAGCTAAAATTCCTCCGAATTCGACTTTACATTTCATGATGTTGTGAATTACCAAATGGGCAATGCATTTAGTGCTAACCGATTTAATCTTTCCCCCACAAATTGTCAGTCTAGTGCCAAAATTTGAAGCCATTATTGTTTGAAGCGGAGAACTAAAATCATTCCGAAAAATAAGGATCCAAACAGGTAGTTACTGTATATGCTTTTTTCTTCTCAGTGTAAATCAGTGAGTTCTCTCTCCGTGGTAGCGTTTCCAGGGAGAAGAACAGGATTTGCTACGGCAAGCGAATCGTGCCGTCGAATGGGCTCGTTTATGGAGTACAGAATTATTAGTAAATTGAACCGCGACACTAGTAAGGAACACAGGCCAAATATGATAGAGTCACATGAATGGATCCTGTCACTCGTCTACATGATTTACCTTATATCTTCAGAAATGGTACCGGAAGTAAAATTCAAAGTCGTTAGTTGTAAATGCATACAAATATCAAGTTCATTTCCTTGGTTTACGAGATTGTGTTCGATTCAAATGAGAAACAAATCTACTTCTGAAAACCCTGCATTCTAGTTAGCGATTTGCATAGACCATTCTCATTTGCTGATTGTTTTTCCTTACTTCCTTCCATGTATCAATCCATCCACCCACTCCTCTACCCATCCATCCATCCATCCATCAAACTATGCATCTATTTCCCCCGCTCACTTTTCGTGGGAGGATCGTAGGAGTAGAGACCTCAGGCAACTCCTCCTCCACAGGCTCCTATCAGAAGCAACGTGCATTACCCTTTCCCGCTGAATTGCACGGCGTCGCCATTTACCCAACTATCTCTTGTTTCGTTTACTCCGGGTTCTCCTGCGATATTGCCTGGCGTAAAGATTCCGACACAATTTTTTCCAGCTGCATTATAACCGCGTCCATGTGTTTGTTCACCGGAACAGTCACCTCTCATTTTGAAGAAGTAGCAACTCGACGTAGTATATATAGAGATGTCCTAATCGCCGTGATACGCACCCTATCGGATAGGGTTAAGGAGTCGCGAAATAAAAAATAAAACCACTCTATCGATTTTTTTTCTAATTAGAAATATGAATACTCGAGAGATTAAGATGCAGCTGTGGACTATATATCATAAATATCAAATAACTATTTGTTGTTAGACTTAATATTACAGACAAAAATCAGTGAGGCGGGGGGATATGAAATATTGCCTCAAAAGGCTTTTCTTTCGTATATCTTCCCTGTAAAAACAAACAGAATTGACCAATGAGATTTGATAAGTGAAAATAGAAGTCAAACGATTGTGACTTTTATTATAATTTTTTCCTTTAGACCTCCACACTTCAGATTAGAATATTAAAGCCATAATTCATGTCAGTGTTATGTGAGCAATAAATTGAAATATATATCGTGATATCGTAAGTTTCTTTCTCGAAGGCTATTCGTAAACGGAAGATACACCGAAATTGATAGACTGTATAAAGTTTTTACCAGCATATAATGTTCAATTCGACCAGAAGGTTATCTTACTCTTTACTCTCTTTACTCTTTTACTTGTTTCAGTCGTTTAGCTGCGGCCATGCTGGAGCACTGTCTTTTAGTCGAGCAAATCGACCCTAGGACTTATTCTTTGTAAGCCTAGTACTTATTCTATCGTTCTCTTTTTGCCGAACCGCTAAGTTACGGGGACGTAAACACACCAGCATCAGTGGTCAAGTGATGTGGGGGGGGGGACAAACACAGACATATAAACACACACACATATATTAAAGGGAAAGTAAAGAGTCAGTGCACGTAGACATATAAATAGATAGATAGGAAGTTTTCAAAACAATTTATCCAGCATTTTTTTAAATGAAAATCAATGGTAAAATGATTCATTTTCGTATTAAATGTATACCTTAATTCTTTTACTCTTTATTCATTTACCCGTGTCAGTCGTTTGACTGTGGCCATGCTAGAGCTCCGCCTTGAAGACATTTTAGACGACTTATGTTTTTTAGACAACTTACGCAAATACAGCACCATATATATATATATATATATATATATATATATATATATATATATATGTGTGTGTGTGTGTGTAGGGAGAGTTTACGAAAAAAATAAAAGACGAAGACAGGTGGTGTACAAAACAAACAGATGTATTAGTATAACGCTCAGGAATAGAAAAGGTCTTTTACGTTTCGAGCCTACGCTCTTCTACAGAAGGGGACACAGAAAAAACAAGGAGAGAAAAAAGGAGAGAAAAATGTATGTAGTGGCTAACGATCTATCATGGTGACTCAACACACACACACACATATATATATATATATATATAATATATATATATATATATATATAAATACATATGACAGGCTTCTTTTAGTGTTCGTCTTTGTGTTTCCAACAGGCTTCTTTGTGTTTCACTCACAAGGCTTTTTGTCTACACGTGGCAGGAATAGGAAACGCTTCGCCAAGGTGCCACACACTGGAACTGAACCCGAAACAATATATGTTTGGAAAGCAAGATTCTTATCACTTAGCCACGCCTAAAACATGATCATAAGAATTCTGCCAATTTTTCGGAGTTTAATGTGCTTCTTCGAGAAGCATGTAATTTTATATATTAAGTGTAATAAATTGGAAAGAAATAGCCGAGAGAAGCGGAAAGAATTAGAGAAGTAGAGTTTAATAAACCGAATAAGAATGAGAGAATTGCTTAAGAACGCTTAATGACTTTCAATATTGTTCAGTTCTGTCAAAATTTTGTAGTCAATCGGGAGGTTAAAACACTAAAACTAAATTATCTTGTTGACTTTTATGACTACGATATTTTTATTACTCCAGGGGAATGTAAAATTCTCAACAAGAAAATAACAACGTAATTATAAGTAATTAATAAATAATTAAACATAAATTTAATACAAAAATTAATCATTCCTCTATTGATTTTTTCCATTTTAAATAACTAGGATAAAATAGCTTTGGAAAATATCTATGTAATTATTTACTGGTCTACTATCTCTCGTTATTTCTGCTTGTATGTGCGTTTGTGTCTGCGTTTGTGTATGTGTGAATGCGTATATGTGTGTTTTGTGTGCGTGTTTGTGCGTGTGTGTATGCCTTTTATGAGTATGGGTGACACCGACTAACGTGTGTGCGTGTAGGTGTGTGTGTTTGTGTGTGTATCGATGATTCACCCTTCAATAACTCATCCTACTGCGTCATAGTTTCACGCATGCGCATCGTGCATGTGATGGAGTCTCTCTGAGGGGCAGCATAATAAATTCTCAAAGGTTTCCTGATAAATATAAACTCTGCAGGACGTACTGAGAACATATCTTTATCGTTCTTTAAACAAGCACACCAGCCTGTATACAAACACACACAAGCCTAAATACTATGGTTCATCTTAGTGTCGTATAGTTTTTTTGAGTTACGCGAAATGTAAATGGTCAATATTAAAATCTAACATTATATTTTCAAGTATTGCCAATATATGCAGTTTGTAATAGATAGATAGATAGATATATAGATAGATAGTTAGACAGACAGATAGATAGATAGATAGATAGATAGATAGATAGATAGATAGATAGATAGATAGATAGATAGATAGATAGATAGATAGATAGATAGATAGATAAATAGATACATGTATACATACATACATATATGGCGATTGTCTATTCTTTGTACTTACACTTTAGATCTATCATGGCGTCTGATATGGCCTTTTAAAGTAGACTTTGTTTTGAAAAGACCCCTACTTAGATTGCAATATCTGCTTTGTACAACCAAGAGCTGCAGCTAAGCTCTGATCTTTATGGATCTTAAAGTGTCTTTTGAGGCCTCCGCGAGATATGCATACATTCATACGCATATACATACATACATACATACATACATAGAAACATACATACATACGTACATACATAAATACGTACATACATACATACATACAAACATACATACGCACATACATATATATACATACGCACATACATACATACGTACATACATACATTTTGGAGGGAAGATACGAATTCATTCGTCTATATGGATTTAGCCTATGTTAATTGTCTCATGCTATTTCCGATGGTGCGGGGTCGGAAAGCGAGAGTTATGTAAGTTAACATTTGTAAATCTATCTAAAGGAATGTTACGCTGAAGAAGGGAATGAATTTGTTTATAATTCTGACACAGAAACTCACCCGCAACTAACTGAAGACTTTGTTTCCGTTATTTTTCATCCTGTTTTACATATGTGAGTTACATGTATATGTTATATGTGGAGTTATATGTGTAGAAAATAGAAAGAAGCGGTCTTTGACTGCTATTTCTAATTTTTCGGCGGTATGTGGCTAAGCAACCTGTTGCTTGCCCTACTTCTTTATAATATGTATATATATATATATATATATATATATATATATATATATAAAATATATTTGAGACAAAACCACTATTTTGCAAAACAAACAAGGAAAGACTTAATCAATACATAAAATTTAATAATAGTCAAAAAAAAAAAAAACCGCCACTACAAGTTTCTTTCTTGTCTTGATCGACAATCTTCAGGTGGACTTCCAATCTAAAAAATCAAAATTTTAAAATATAAAAATAATACTTTTAAATAATTAAAGTATAAATGAAAAATATAAGTAATATAATCCATATATAACCTATATATATCCATATCGAAAATAAGACTATTACCACGAATTCCCTAAAAAAACCATGATAAAACAAAACTCTTAAAAACATATAACGATAAAATCTCCCTTTGCTAAACTCTATAACAAACCTATAAAGTAAACCCCCTAACCTAAACATTCACACACAAATACACACACGTAAACCACAGACTCTAAATCACTAAATATTAATTATAGTTTATATGGGAAATAATTTGTAAAACTAAATCATATATATAGGAGCTAATTGTTGTTATTTATGCTCTAATGAGTTTAAAGAAATTTTATTTTATAAGTATGATATTTACTTAATACTGGGGAGGAGCGCAAAATAAAATGTAGACACAAGTTACTTTACTTATATAATAAGTTTCATGATAAATAGCAATAATAGTTCCCTTTTAGGTTATTAGTTTAGTTTAAATTAGTTTAGATGATATATTTTTGGTTATGTTGTCTAGGATTTAATTATAGTTAGTCTTTATTGATATTTCTTTGTTTTAATTAGTTCATTTTTAATGTATATTAATTTAGCAGTTGATGGTACGTTAAAACTTTAATAATTATATTAGATTTTTTTTATTTTTTTATTTTTATTTTTATTTATTTTATTTTATTATGTATTTTTATTTTGCATTTGTTATATGTATTTTGAGGATATATTATATGGTTTTGGGTGTTATTTAGTGGTGTTTTTATTGAGTTTTGTATGTATGTGAATGTTTAAGATCCCTTTGTTTTTTTGTTTTTTATTTGTATGTTGAATTGACAGATTTTATTTGGGTATTGTCTTTTATAATAAAGTACACACCCATAACAATTATAGTGCCCACTTCATCGTTGTACTTGGGTTTGCATGTGAGCCTCATCATATGGCACCTAACGGCCACTCCAGCCCCACATGGATAAATAAACACATACATCCCCTAAAAAAATAAATAATAATAAAAAAAAAAAAAAAAAAAAAATGGGAGTAATCCCATTCCACACCAATTATATGTATACAATTATACACACTTGAATAATACATACTAGCCCTAATATACAGAACATACTAATAATCACCAACTAACCACCATCATCACAAATGAAACCCACACCCATACAATGACAAAACTCCCCCATACCCTATTTACACCTTCATAGTAATCCCATATATCTTCCATACATGGACGCAAGTGCGTGAAGCACATGAACATATTAGTACGTACAACCCCTAATACACACTAATATATACGTATCAAGCTCGACCTCCACAGTGATAAGTTTACACACAATCACACCCAGATGGGTGAATTGCACAACCAGTGAATGCTCACACATACGGGCGCGATTACTTGTTGCATATATCGAGCCAAAATAGTATGCATATGTACATGTGAGGGGTACACGTAAATGAAGTGAGCGTGTACCCCCTGTATTTATACCCGTGCGTGAATATACACATGGAGACTACCACACAGGTACAAATGTGTTTAGAAATGGAGCCGCCCATCACTACACTTAATGTATACTCTCACCCATCCGCACGGATGTGTAAGTGTATCTCCGTGTATATGTTGAGGCTTATATGTAGAGTTGTTGAAGGGAACGTCGTTGAAATTGTGAATGAATGGGTAGAGTTGGGAATTTGTAACCGGGTGGGTGGACTAGTGTTGCTTGGAATTGTGAAGGGATTAGGGTGGTAATGAGGTAGGCATTGAGTATGGGTTACTGTAAGTTGTTTGTTAGAGTTGCTAGGGTGAGCTAAAGCTCATAAATGTAATATAATTGATTTTCATGATAGTTTTTAAGAATCCATTCATAATAAATTTTTTTTAAGTAGCGTTGGTTTGCTACGTGGAAATAGTTTTTAGTTCCATTTATTATATTTCTCCATTCATACTATGAATGACGTTTAGGAGGATTTTATCGTTATATGTTTTTAGAGTTTTGTTTTATCATGGTTTTTTAGGGAATTCGTGGTAATTAGTCTATATTTTCGATATGGATTATATATAGGTTATATATGGATTATATACTTATATTTTTTCATTATACTTTAATTTATTTAAAAGTATTATTTTTTATTTTAAAATTTTGATTTTTTAGATTGGAAGTCCACCTGAAGATTGTCGATCAAGACAAGAAACTATTGTAGTGGCGTTTTTTTGACTATTTATTAAATTTTTGTATTGATTAAGTCTTTCCTTGTTTGTTTTGCAAAATAGTGGTTTTGTCTCAAATAATATTTTATATATTTTACTATAAAATTGGATTTAATCCTAAATCTGATTTTTATTTCCCTGTAAATTTGGATATATTCCCTAATATTTATTATTTATATATATATATATATATATATATATATAATACATATATATATATATATATATATATGTGTGTATATATATATGATATAATATATATATATATATATAAGTATATACATACATACATACATACATACGTAAAAAAAAATATTTATTATGAATTACAGCTCTTGTACTTTAACAATAATTTCTCTTTCATTTTTCGGGGTTGCTCTAGTTCCTACTTGAAACCAACATACTAGAGTACTTGACACACTGAGTTTAGGAGCAGACCTCATGATAATTCTCATAAAAATATAATAAATGTAGTCCGAAAATAGACAAGGTCGAACAGGATAGGAGGAATGTTCTCAAAGATATTTTCAATGCATAGCTGGAGATAATCATTCCTTCCTACGTTCCTATAAAACAAGTAAGATAGATATATTGTTGTATTTAGGAATGGTAATTTTGCCAGTTTAGCCAATAAAAGCACACGCACTATATATTTGGTGTTACTTTGCTTCAGCGTTATTTTTTTTACATTAATCTTAATCTTATTTCGGCCAGAGTTCTTTCGTCACACTCCTGTGACCGCATCAGTGGTCCTTTGTTTTCTTCTTTCTTATTTGAGTGTCTCTCCTTACTAACCGTCAGCCATTTTGTATTTCTATTGTATATATAAACGTAAGTAAGATACAGGCTACCACGAATAAGGGGTAATAACGACTGGCTACGACACAAGGAAATATGGAAAGCTCCATGTTGGGAATATCTTTATTGGAGCATATCTTAAGCGAGTTTTTTTTTCGAGGAAAGAGTGGATTGAACGATGTAATTGCAAACGACCATAAGCAAAACATTCGCTGGCCTGGATATATCGCATGACTCATAAACAACAAGCAGGCAAGAATTGTCAAGTGATATCAAAGCGATGGATGGAAACGGTTTGAAAAAACGTCAAGGTGATGTGGGAGAGAACGGATGAAAAACTTCGGACCTAAACGGAAGAGAAAAATGCAGTGAAGAGAAGAAAGGAAAGCCATTATGACCAGCAACAGATGAAGATCAAACGATAATATGCCCGATCGATCGGTAGATCGACATATATATATATATATATATATATATATATATATATAGATATATATATATATATATATATATATATATATATGTATACATATATATATCTATATATATATATATATATATAGCTAGATAGATAGAGAGATAGATATATATATAGATAGATAGATAAATATACAGACGGATAGACGTACAGATAGCTAGCTAGCTAGAAATATAGATAAACAGACAGATAGATAGATAAAGAGAGAGAGAGGGAGAGAGAGGTACCCTTCCATTGCTTTATCATTTTATGTTCGAACATCCATACATATGAATGTTGACATAATTACAAAATGAAAAACTAATTATCTGTGGAACCAAATCCCACTTCCTAAAACGAACCACTGGAATAAATGTAAAAAAACACATAACATTGCCTTTGAAATCCATAACGTCCATTGAAATCACTTTCAGATTTTGTGGTTATAAGATTAAGCGTACGACAGATAGACATCACGGAATCATTTGATGTCCTTTTATCTCACAAGGTACAGCTAGTTGATTCATTATACATATCTTTAGGGAATAATAAATAATCCAGTTATATGTACAAGTATGATTTTTCTCTGATGATCCTACAATAAATAATTAAATAAATGGATAAGTAAATAGACGCATGCAAAGAACGGGATATCACAACTAAAGTCTCCAGTATTCTTTGCTTTTTACTATGAACAAGTAAGCATTTGCAAATAAAAAATTGTCTTATCGAGAAATTAGAAATCAAAGAAAATACTTTTTTCTTGTAAGACTGCTGAATCATCAAATGAAAATTAGAAAAAGAACAAACTTTATTTCTTAAAATTCGCTGAATACCAGTCGCAGTGGTCGCTGTAGAAGAAAGAGTGAGAGACACACGCAGGTATACACACATAAATACAAAATGGTAATATCTGTCTATCTGTCTGTTAGTTTATCTATCTATCTATCTATCTATCTATCTATCTATCTATCTATCTATCTATCTATCTATCTATCTATCTATCTATCTATCTATCTATCTATCTATCTATCTATCTATGTGTGTATATCTGTCAGTCAATCTCTCTCTTTCTCCCCCCTCTCTCTCTCTATCTATCTGTCGATCTGTATATGATTTATATATGATTTATTTTGCACGATTTTGCTTATATTTTGTTAAAATATATGTTATTTGCAAGTTTTGGGGTTACTTGTATATACATATGTATATATATATATATACATTTACAGATACATATATACATTTACAGATATATATATATATGTTTGTGTGTGTGTGTGTGTGTGTGGTGTGTGTGTGTGTATGTATGTATGTATAAACAGAAGCAACTCGACTTACAAGTTTCCCAACTATGAGATTACCCTGGTACGAGCCGTCTCACGGCCGAATTTCTGTTTTGAGTCGTGAGCTAAAATTCGAGCCATCTTCAGCCATGTTACGAGCCATCTTCAGATAGCCCACGTCTAGTTGTCGTACCAAACGCCACATAGAACCCCTAATACCCGCTCTGTATTCCGTCTCTTACTCGATAGCTAGACAGACATGTGCTATAGCAAATCCGGAGAGCGTTAGTGTATCGTTAGTTAGACGGGTGGTAAAATACTTACTCAGTCGTTGCAGGCTACAGAAGCATCGGTGTTGTGCTTGCAACTGTGTTAACATTTATTTTTCAAAACTTCGTTTTTCCAAACATGTGTCCGAAGAAAGTGAGTGCAAAGGACAGTTGTAAGAATAAAATGCGGATTATGTGCACTGAATCAATGAAAGAAACATGATGAAAGTGCGCGTGAGTTGATTTGGCGAAGCAGTACGAGCGTAGCGTTTCTAGGATCTGTACCATACTGAAGCAGGAGAGTCGATAAAGGCTATAATGCCAGCCAGGGCGTTAAAATAATTTCTAAACAGCGGACATCTTAGCAGCACACATTGTTCTCCTGCAATCACCTTTAGTGATTGTTAACACCTTTACCGTTTCAATACATTACTCAAAGCTAGGAACACATTACCTAACCATGCAAGAACATCTTACTAAATGTAACCTCTGCTAACTAACAATGATAACAATCGTCTTCTTACCTTGTTCACTCTTTCTTTTTCTTTTGTGTTATAAAATATAGCTTTGTACTTAACATACAACTTACCTTAATCATGAAATATGGTCTTGCCTCACGTTTCGTTCAAATGTTATCTATTTGTATATTACTGAAAATACTACAGTTCTTCGAAAAGCCTGTCAGGCATCTTTGATCGAACACAATAAATCACATTTTGAAAAGACATCATTTACGATTTTATTTCATCATTTTGAACACTGAACTGTACAATAATAATAATGGCATATATCAAGAGAGATGGAACAAGAAATTCCTTTGACAGTAGGACATTCGTTACAATGGAAACATTAAAAGTATTCGGAAAACACAGCCTTTTTCATTACATCAAACAGGGGGTGTTTCAATCTTTAAACAACACAGCTTGTAGATATATCATAGCATTATTATATCAACACTAATATAACATAGAATATAATCATTCTTTCTCGAATCTCCTTTCCTCTCTGCTGTCTTTTAATCACAATGCCTCTCTGGCTTCTCAATTTCGCTCTCGCTGTAGCTCTCTCTCTCTCTCTATCTCTTTCTGGCACACGCACACACATTTGTAATTTTCGTTAAACAATAAAACAACAAAACGAAGCACCTAAGAATGTTTATCTTGGTTATGAGAAATATAATACATGTTTGCTTTGTTGATTTCTTTGAGCGTTGATTCTTTGATTCTTTTATGTAAGTCCTCACCATTTATGTCTTCTGGTCGCACGTTTATTCACCTAACGTGTTTATTCATAATTACCTACATCTACCGGAATGGTTTTATTAAACTAATTGAAGATACATATATTTATATAAATACATATAACATTTGTGTATATAAAAATCAAAGCCTTTATTAACACATCAAGTGGAAATCTTTTTCAAAATGTAATTTACAACGGATTAATTTAACGATTTCGGTTATATGGGAAATACGAAGAGATTATTCATAATATTCTCCGTTTCGAATGATATTAACACTTGTTAACAATTCACATTATTAAAGAAATGTCGGAATGTATAAATATATACACGTAGAGTGCAATCATACATGCGTAAATAATTCCAGAATTGCAGCCCATTATATGCGCATATAAACACGTATGGATTTATACATACATGCATATATACATACATACATACATACATACATACATATACACACACATATATATACTTATATAATATTATATATATATATATATATATATATTATATTATATATATATATATATTATATATAAGTATATATATATATATATATATATTATATATAAGTATATATATATATGTATATATATATATATATATTATATATAAGTTATATATATATAATATATATATATATTATATATAATATATATATATATATATATATATAGCAGCAGCATTTGCTCACACTTACGGATTCATATTCTATAACATACATACATGTGCAAATCCATGCGGAATATTCATTTGTATCCATTGTCCTATGTGCACTGATTTGTGTAACAAAATATTTACATAAAAAAGCATTTGAAGATTTCCCAGAAAGAAGAATACAAGTTAAATAACATCCTTGAAATCCAGTTAATTAATGGGACATTTAAAATTTACAAATCATTCCATTCAAGTCACCAAGAAAATAAATATACACGCCACTGGAAATACGTTTACGGCAAAACAAAAAAAACATTACACACAGAAACGCAAGCACTCGAGCGTATGATAAAGCGGCATGGAGGTCCAGCACATGATTGACTACATATTTACATAAACAGTCTCATATATCCACATATTGACTCATGCTTACATTCTCAGAAGTCAGTTAGAATGGCTTCAATGCAACTGAAGCGTTCTCATTTTTTTAAAAAATTTTTAAGTTAGGTTATGCAGAAAAGAATTAAAAGAATTTCAAATCCCATACATTCATTATCCACTTATTCCTGCAGCAGCTTTTGTTCATTGATCTGTGGCCATAATGAAGTTCTCCTTCGAGAGAGTAGTCGGTTATGTCTATCCCAGGATTTGGTTGGTATTTTTTTTTGTACATATCGGAAGAATTGAATGTTAAGTGTACTTGGATCTGGGCGAAAAAGAGTATACTCTTTACTCTTTTGCTTGTTTCAGTCATTTGATTGCGGCTATGCTGGAGCACCGCGTTTAGTCAACCAAATCGGCCCCAGGATATATTCTTTGTAATCCTAGTACTTATTCTATCGGTCTCTTTTGCCGAACTGCTAAGTTACGGGGACGTAAACACACCAGCATCCGTTGTCAAGCGATGTTGGTGGGGGTGGGGCAAACACAGACACACACACACACAGATATATATATATACATATATACGACGGGCTTCTTTCAGTTTCCGTCTACCAAATCCACTCACAAGGCTTTAGTTGGCCTGAAGCTATAGTAGAAGACACTTGCCCAATGTACTACGCATTGGGACTGAACCCGGAACCATGTGGTTGGTAAGCAAGCTACTTACCACACAGCCACTCCTGCGCCTATAATTAAATGAATTAAAAATTCTAATCAATAACCCCTTAATTCTACAATCCATTGTGCTCTATGACGTTATTTATGAAACATATCTAAACATATACATATATGAATACATACTTACTTATTTCCATATTTTTATTACACAGATGTTCTGGGCTTGTAAATCTATTCATAGACGAAATATATTTTCGCATAGCCTCTCACCTATTTTTACTCTGCCGCTCATAAATGCTGGCACACATATTATTTATGTTACCCTTCATACGTTTAATAAGAATCATTACCCTATCTATATTACAGAGTATACTTTGTGAATTTGAGTTTATTATAAGTTTTCTTTATTTCAAAACTTGGGGTTGTGTTGAATTAACATTTGAGAGTTACTCGGAAACCCGATTGGCTACGAAACTTTACTACTGAACATTAGTTTGGCACGCGCACACACAAACACACAATACACACATATTGATATACATACACGTACATAAAAATATATATCTATACATACGCACAAACACACACACACACAACCGTACATATATACATACATATATATATATATATATATATATATAATATATATATATATATATATATATATATGCATAGTCATGTAAAACTACACTAGTTTTCCAATAATAAGCAATATTTAAAACCTGATGCATTTGTGTGCTACATTGAAGCTCCGTGTGCCACAAATCTAATAACATTCCGTGCGCGGTGTATAAATCTAGTAAATGTAATATCTATTGGAAAACTTTAACAATAAATTCATTCAACGAAATATGAAATTTCTGTTGATAATTTGAACATCAATATCGTCAGTAATAAACATTACATAATCCCCAAAATATGGGCAAATGTTTTGAGGAAAGTACAACATATTTGGCACAATATTTTGAAATAAAATTTTAAGGTTTCAAATTCTACGAAATGGAACAATCAGCCCATGCACTCGTATTTGCCAGTTATCCTAGTAAATAAATGTTTCTCTACAACACTGTTCGAGGATACGGACATTATCAAGGCGGCGAGCTGGTAGAATCGTTAGCACACCGGGTTATATGCTTAGCGCATTTCGTCCTCATTTACGTTCTGGGTTCAAATTCTGCCGAGGTCGATTTTGCCCGGGGGTCGATAAAATAATTATCAATTGGACACTGGAGTCGTTGTAATCGACTTAATCCCTCCCCACAAATTGCTGGCCCTGTGCCAAAATTTGCAATTAATATTTCTGAAATTACTTGGAGTGCTGCCGTTGTTGATGACTTTGAATGTCCGTGAGTCCCTCACGAAAAATAAAGTAAACGATATCGCCTTTATTGACGTAGTTCAGCGAAAAAGATTCATGAGAAGTATTTGTGTGGGATTTGGAAGGTGACTTATTGCAAGGTTAACGGGAGGATCAGAAATATATTGGAAAACAGAACGTAACTGAAACGGTCCCAATATCTACTTGAGAAGGAAAGATGTTTTAATAACGGATAAAGTGGTGAAAATAAAAGAGAATGTGAAATACAGATTGCAAAGTATTAATTAATGAATCATTATCAACCAGTTGACTCATTAATTGTTTCGATGTGTTTATATATCTTAGTGTTCGAATGCCAAATTTATATTACTGTTGTAAAGGATCCTCCAATTATCATGGATAAAGAATTTTAAGGATTTTGAAGAGAGGAATCATTGTGATTGTGACTCAGTGTGGGTGGTGTTATGAATGTAAGGTTGTCAAAAGATATCTTAATTGATGTTAGCGCTCATCATTTACAGTAAGAAACGTATAATAATTGTGTCTACGTTTGTGTGATATCCATAAATCCAGAGAGTCGTTGTAAATTATCAATTAAATAGCATCGCGAGTAGACTTTATCGCTAAATCAAACGTACGCTTGTTTTCCTGATCGTACCTAGATAATTGGCTAACTATTCAGTTTAAAACTGTACTTGTAGCCTTCAATTAATTTGTGGGAGGAAATCGTATTATACTCTGTGTTAGATTGTTTATACATTTATTAATATATCATTATTAATGATGGATATTTAGTCATTTTGAGAAAGAAGAAATCCTGTAACAAACCATTTGGGCGTCTTAATTATTTAAGTCTGCAAAAGAATATGTTTCTAGTGATTTTCTAAACAAAATTTACTATGGCCACAAGTACAAAAATGTGTGACCAAAAGATTCTACAATTTTGACATCGATCAGTCTCACTCACCTTCAATGCAGTAAGAACATGGTATATCCTGAAAACGCAAATTAGGTTAGTGATATATAAAATTAAATTAAAATAGGATTTGATATGACAGAACTGTTCTGCAATTCTTTGAAAATTCTTGAAGATAATATCAGTTCTTGAAGATAGTATCAGTAAAGTTCCTATCGCATCAGATAACCATTCTTAAACTCTTATTCACTTCAGAATTGTTCAAATTATATTTATCTAAGAGAATGAATGGAGCATATAGTCTTACATAGAATTAACCTTATTATATTACCTACTACATGACTACACCTCTGTTTCCACTATTCCATATTCCTTTTGTAAACGTACGCATTGAAACCATTGCTGTAAAACAAAATGATCAGAATAACCAGACATACCACCATGGTTATTAAACTACTTTTAACAATTCACAGCATTAAATCAATGAAGCAGTAATAATAGTTACGTATATTAATAGTTTATTGACTGCTTATCGAATTGCAAAATGATATTGGTAATAAAATGAAATAATATTGATTCGTAAATATTCCAGAAGACTACAAACGCGTACAGAAGTTTAGACAACTAAATTTATCTGATTAGAGTTTCGGCATTTAATTAATCGGCTGAGACTTTATGGAAAGTAAACTTCAATTACAGTAGGAATTTAACTCCGATCAAAATGTGGGTTGTTTGTGTTTAACATGAAGCAAGTGCTTCTAGTGCCTTGCTATGTGCCTTCCACTACGAATTATGTTCATCTAATTACAATGAGAAAACGTCATACACTGGTAACAAGTCTAAAATTATAAATTACTTGTTCCTCTTTCTTACACTCGAAAGTGAAAGTAAAGCAGACCTGTAGAGAAGAAGCCGTCGTTAGAGAATTGAGTATAATTCTATGCAGTAAAATGTGTGTTTTCGCGTCTATCCTGCAACGCTTAAGTGTATGTAGTAGGTGTTAAGGCGGCGGGCTGGCAGAAACGTTAGCACACCGGGCCAAATGCTTAGCAGTATTTCGTTTTCGCTACGTTCTGAGTTCAAGTTCCGCCGAAGTCGACTTTGCCTTTCATCCTTTAGCGGTCGATAAATTAAGTACCAGTTACACACTGGGGTCGATATAATCGAATTAATCCGTCTGTCTGTCCTTGTTTGTCTCATCTGTGTTTAGCCCCTTGTGGATAGTAAAGAAATAGGTATGTAGTAGGTGTTCACTATGACATCACCTTCCTATAAAACGTGAAGATGGATAGGCATAATTTTGTAATACATAGCACATTTAATATGGAATCATAACATACATAGTTCAAATCCTGCCTTGGTCAACATTACCTGTAATTCTTCCGGGGTCCACAAAGTTTAGTATTAAACAAGTAGTCTTGTCTATTTAATCGACTAATATTGTCTCCAGGCTTGTGCAATGATGCAGCTAGAGTTAAGAATGCCGAAATGAACTTAAGAGTATCGATTGTGGTAAAAGGGTGGAGGAGGTAATACGACTGATACAATATTCCTTTAAATAAAAGCGGCGAGCTGGCAGAAACATTAGAACGCCGGGCGAATTGCTTAGCGGTATTTCGTCTGTCGTTACGTTCTGAGTTCAAATTTCGCCGAGGTCGACTGTGCCTTTCGTCCTTTCGGGGTCGATAAATTAAGTACCAGTTACGCACTGGGGTCGATGTAATCAGCTTAATCCGTTTGCCTATCCTTGTTTGTCCCCTCTGTGTTTGGCCCCTTGTGGGTAGTAAAGAAATAGGTATTTCGTCTGTCGTTACGTTCTGAGTTCAAATTACGCCGAGGTCGACTTTGCCTTTCATCCATTCAGGGTCGATTAAATAGGTACCAGTTACGCACTGGGGTCGATATAATCGGCTTAATCCGTTTGTCTGTCCTTGTTTGTCCTCTCTGTGTTTAGCCCCTTGTGGTTAGTAAAGAAATAGGTATTTCGTCTGCCGTTAGGTTCTGAGCTCAAATTCCGCCGATGTCGACTTTGCCTTTCCTTCTTTCGAGGTCGATGAATTAAGTACTAGTTACGCACCGGGATCGATATAATCGAATTAATCTGTTTGTCCATGTTTGTCCCCTGTATGTTTAGCCCCTTCTGGGCAATAAAGAAATAAGAAACGTTAGCACGCCAGGTGAAATGCTTAGCAGTATTTCGTCTGTCTTTATGTTCTGAGTTCAAATTGCGGCGAGGTCGCCTTTGTTTTTCATCCATTCGGAGTTGATGAGTTAAGTACCAGTCGCGTACTTGGTTGGATCTAATCCGCTGGCCCCTCTCCAAATTTCGGTCCTTGTGCCTTGTGCCTAGAAAAGAAAAGAGCGTTCCTTTAAATAGCTGCCACCCTAGGAATTATTAGCTTTGCACGGAAAATGATGAAAGATGCCTTACAAACCCTATATTAATGGGGTATCTGATAAGTCAGACAAACATGAGAGTACCTGACAGCCTGCGTTCTAATCTAGTCACAATGTAAATGCTGAAAGGATTAAACCTACAGCATACCCAGATTTACATCCATGTACCATTCAGCATTGGTGGGCATACTCTATGGATATGCATATTCTTACACATACAAACGAACACAAATAGTTGAGTGGACAGGAACTGTTTCTACATAGCCCAGTGGTTGAATGGTTGAGGTTTGTATCTATGCACTGAATTTTACTAGACTTACATATATATATATATATATATATATATATATATATATATATATATATATATATTAAATAAGCTAAACTGCCCAGCGACAAATTCTTCTGCAGTTTTAGGATATATAAATCTAGCTTTATAAGACGCTATCGTACGTTAAATTCAACTTACATCGCAAGTCAGCAAATAAAGTTTGCTTTAGAAGCGTTGAGATATAATGAAAGATACATATAAGGAAATGTTTCAATTCTAAAACTGTGTGTGTATATATAAAGAAAGACAGAGAGAGTGAGAAAGAGAAACAATAGGTGTATGGATATATATATATATATATATATATATATATATATATATATATACATATATATATATATATATCTTTTATTTTATATCTGCTATTTGTCATTAGACTGCGGCCAACCTGGAGCACTGCCTTGAACAAAGCAATCGAGTACTTTCTTTTGTGAAGCTTCGTACTTATCTTATTGGTCTCTTTTGCCAAATCGCTAAGTTACGGGGACGTAAACAAACCAGTACCACTCGTCGAGTGGCGGTGGAGACAACCACAGTCGCACACACAGACACTCACACTCATATCTTCATTTATATCTATCTAAGGCGGCGAGCTGGCAGAAACGTTAGCACAACGTGTGAAATGTTTAGCGGTATTTCATCAGTCTACGTGCTCTGAGTTCAAATTCGACTTTGACTTTCAACGTTTCGCAGTCGATAAATTAAGTACCAGTTGCATACTCTCCAAAAATTTCGGGCCTTGGTGCCTTGAGTCTCTCTCTCTCTCTCTCCTCTCTCTCTCTCTCTCTCTCTTTATCTATATACACACGGCGGGCTTCTTTCAGTTTCTTTTCTAGCAAGTTCACTTACAAGGGTTTGGTCGACCCGAGAATATAGAAGAACCCCGCCCCCCTTCCAAAGTCCCACTACTCGGAACCATGTGGTTGGGAGGCCAGCTACTTACCACGCCGCCAATCTGTACATATGATCACGTGTAAGCACGTTTAAGTATAAATGCATTTGGAAACACCCGATAAGTAAAAGTTACCGGATTCATAAAAACATACTGATCGGACACTGTCAAACAAACACTCACACATAACGAACCTTATCCAAAGTTGTCGTGCATTTCTATATTACAAACTCCATTATCGAAAACTAACCTATACTTTAGCTATTAACGAACAACATTCTTCGTAGAATTAATTACATTTTCTCAAATATTTTTTGCTTACATCTTTTGTGTTTCCTTTTCTCCTTTCACTCTTTCCACATCTTCTCTTACGTTATATTTTTAATGCATTTCTTCTTCTTTCTGCTCAACTTCTCTCTACATACTCTCCGTTTGTTCATCTTCACGATTTATTCATTTATGGTATATCTTCCTCTTAATTATTCTCTGAAATTATTTTTTTGGTTTTTACCTATTATTTTGTTTATTTCAAACTGTCTGTCTTTTCTGTCAATGCTAAATAATTTCACTTAATCCTTTCTGGAAAACCCTTCACCACTAAATACGATTTTCCACCATATATTTATATAATTTTCTACACTCTGGCGAGCATCCAGAAACAGGCAACCTAATATATATATATATATATGTGTGTATATACATGTGCGATTCTACATATACAATTATGCACATTTATATATACATACATACATACATGCATATATATATATATATATATATATTTACATACATATATATATATATATATATATATCACGTGACGTCACGTGACCGACCAGACCATCAGATGTTGTTACACATCGCTGGTCACAATGCGTTCGCATTGTTTTAGCCTTAGAATGACGCCACCAGCGAGCAGGCCAACAGAAGAAAGAGTGATGAAAGAGTACAGCAGGGATCACCACCCCCTGCCGGAGCCTCGTGGAGCTTTTAGGTGTTTTCGCTCAATAAACACTCACAACACCCGGTCTGGGAATCGAAACGCGATCCTGCGACCGCGGGTCCGCTGCCCTAACCACTAGGCCATTGCGTCTCTCTCTCTCTCTCTCTCTCTCTCTCTCTCTCTCTCTATATATATATATATATATATATATATATATATATATATATATATGTTGTTACACATAAATAATACAATCTGTATGTATATATCATGCTCGTGAAAAGACAAATTTGCTGCAGTATTCACACGGCGATATCAGCTACGGACGAACCGTGTTTAAAGATTTTATATATGTGTATCAAGGGCAGGCGAACGTCCTCCCATCAGCGGATACCGTGGAATCCCGATACATTTCTGCTTCGTTGCACCTTGTCAATAACCTCCAGTCACTGCCTACAACATTCTGAGGAACAACTAAGTGGTCCTTTACCTTGCAAGATCTACCAATACTGAAGTGGTATTTATTTAAGTGATCGCTATAAGTTGAGAGAAGTTGACATGGGCAGGTTTCGAAAAATAACCCTAAAAATAAACAATAAATCTAAAACGATAAATGGATTTTCGTGTTAATTCTAATAACATTGGAAAGAACGAAGATTGATGTCGGAAAAAAACGAAGGAACTTATTTGACAATCCAATGTATAACCAAACAGATACATAAGATCATATTCGATTATCTGTATATTTATATATGTTTAATAATGCAACTTTTAAATAAAAGTTGGATCTAATTTTCCCATGTCATAATTTATTGGCAAAGAAATAAAGCAAAAATGAAAATTCTATTCCATAAATAATGGCAAAATATTTAATAGGGTTTTTGGTTGCACTAGGAATATAGACGCCCTTATAATAATGGTTTTAAAATTGAAATTTAAGGTCTTCGCACACATACACACATATGCACAAACACACACGCACACAGACAAACACTCGCGCATACACATGCACACACATATGCAAATACGCACGCACGTACGTACGCGCACACACAAACAAACACACAAATGTATGTGTGTGTATTCACTGTGGTGAGCGGAGGAGAGTAAAAGAATCGAAATGTCAAAATTATAGGAGGGGGATGCACTTCCTATGTAACTACATATATATATAATATATATATATATATATATATATATATATATGTGTGTGTGTGTGTGTGTGTGTGTGTGTGTGTACAAATATGTACATATATATGTATGTATGTATCTATACATATATATATATATCTACCCACGCACACAAATACAGATACGCATACACACGTACACAAACACACAGGTATATATATATATGTATATATATAATATATACATTTTATTGAAGGAATATATAAATATTATATATATATATATATATATATATAGAGAGAGAGAGATAGAGGAGAGAGAGAGAGAGAGAGAGAGAGAGAGAGAGATACACAAATTAGGGGGTTTAGTTTACAGGTGACCAAAACGATTAAGTACGCTAGGTAAGTGCTGTATCGGATTACTGGGGGCTCCAAGGTTATAGCCGAGATAGGATTATGGAGCCATTGCAGATTTCCGATGCAACGGATATATAGCAATTATATATATACACATAAAAGGGGAAAAGACAGAAAGGCAAAAAAAGACATAAAAAGACACAATATCGCATCTAAAATTAAAATCTATATAATTATAATCTAAATTTATGATTATGGCTTGGAGATAACGGTTTTTGCAAACTAGCCACTATCACCTTTCACCACGGCCTTAAGGAAGCTCGGTAACGTGGTTCATGCGTTACACACTGACCTTGGGACGATCACCGAGCACTTTATTGCTTTTGGTCGCCAACTTGGTCTTGTTACAGGCAAATTAATCAGGGTCTTTCTCAACCGTGTCACGCACATAGTAACGCATGATATCACAATCCGTAGAATTAAGAAGCCAGAAGCTGGCGCTGGTGAAATCGTAGAAATTCTTCGATGACACACTTTCCAGGTGCCAAATACTGCAACCACATACACAGTCTTCCAGCAGCAATTCTCTCCGGCCAGAGTTTGCCCATGGTCTCCAACAGCTTCACAATAAACCCTCTGAGCTGAGCCTATGGCTCTTTTCAACTATGTGTCGTGGCATGACATCACTCTTAATGGAAGTACATCGAAAAACCCCTGCTCATCGCTTTGCAGTCTCCGTTACAGATATCCATGTCACTTCTTACAGCCTTTGCAGTGTTCACAGAGTATGCCGTATTTTGCGAACTGGTGTGAATCATCATGACACACGTAATTTTTTTCCAGTATTCAGTGGGCTTCCCATCTTCCATGTTAACTAATTTTCCTCAACAGCACGCTACTGACAGTTCACGAAGATTTTTCTGAAAAAGGGATATAAAATATCGTCAAATTTTGCTCAAACATGCTGTATACATACATACATACATACATACATACATACATACATACATACATACATACATACATACATACATGCATGCATACATACATACGTGTTCGGGCTATATGAATTAAATTTGACGATATTTTGTTTCTTCTTTTCAGGAACACCTTCATGTATGCTGTATGTATGTATGTATGTATGTATGTATGTATGTATGTATGTATGTATGTATGTATGTATGTATGTATGTATATTGACCGCTAGCCATTAAAGCTTTTTTTATTCTCTCCCTGTTTACTTGCTCGTGTTCCTTCTTGGGGAAGAGCCTAGACTCGAAACGTAAAAGATTTTGTCACCATCCCGAGCGTTAAACTAATACATCTGTTTGTTGTTTACACACCTGTCTTCGTCTTTCTGTTTTTGTAAATTCCAGCTATGTATATGTGTGTATGTTTGTGAGTGTGTGCGTGTGTGTATTGCTTTTATGTGTTTCAGTCATGCGGTCATACTGTATCACCACCGTAATTTTGCACCGATTCCTCAGCACTGATATGTGGTCGATTTCTTCAGAGTGATGGGATTTTGATATCTCGAATCTTTATTTCTGGTTGCAACCTCATTTAGTGTATGGGGGTGGGGTGTTATACACATTCATACGTGTCTGTACTTCATGCCAATATGCTGGTTCCACTGATATCGTAAATAGTAGATTGTCCAATTTCTGTTTGTAGACATCCTCGTCCACATACGTAGGTTTCTTAATTATTTTGGTGATGCATTGAAGAGCTGTGAGCCTTTGAACCTCATGCAATTACGGCACCTGGTCTTCATTTTGGTAGGGTGGACTGTACCTTTGGTACTACTTAATGGTGTTCAGTATGGGTATTAATATAACAGTGTTCGGTAGCAGTACTAGCAGGATTTTCCACATTCATCGTAGAATACTCGCGTCTTCGTTCCAGTGATAAAATCTTTGGTTTTTATCTTTCCCCGGTAGTTCGGATACTGAACTGCTGCAATCTTTTTAGTGTAGTAGCATTGAATTGCAGCAAACACTGCTCTTAGTTTGTCACTAAGCAGTTTTAAGAGACCAGTTGTCCATTTGATTAGGATAAAGGTCTTCTACAGGGTCAACAAAACTTCATGGTCTATTAATGTCAGTGAACTTCATTTCCATCCTACCATTTTGTTACCATGTTACCTTAGTAATGTGCGCCTGAGTGGAGGCACATGGCCTAGTGGTTACTTGCGGTCGAGTGATCGCTGGTTCGTTTCTCAGACTGAGCGTAGTGTGTGCTTGTGAGTGAAAGACCCAAATTCCACATGGCTCCGGCAGAAGGTAATGGTGAAATGCTGCTGGCTCTTTCGCCACAACTTTCTCTCACTCTTTCCTCCTGAATCTTGCAGCTCACCTGCGACGGAGCGAGGTCCCGTTCAAGTGGGGAACCTATACGCCAATGAAACTGGAAAACCGGCCCTTATGAGCCGGGCATGGCACGAGAGCAAACAAACAAGAACAAACTTTGGGCATGAAACGAGAGATCCTTATTCACACTGATGTCCAAGTCTCTCTCTGTCTTTAGGTCGTGTATATGCTGGCTAAAGTGCATTTCTGAGTTAGTAGCGAGGGGCTTGAAGTTTTCTATCATTAAGCTGCATGTTGTTTTTGTTCAGCCCACTTCTATGTTGCATATAGGTCCCACTGAACATTTGCCGCATTGCCAGGTTTCTGTATTTTCTGTGGTAGTTTCCTATCATCTGCGTAGAGTGATATTGGCTGTCTGGGTGACGATGAGCATTTTAAAGAGATGGTATTAACAATGATTGCTTCAGGACAGTTCCTTGCAGGCCTCCACTCTGAATGTGAACTTCCCAAGAGAAAGTAACAAATGCCTGACAGCTTTTAAGAAGTCAAGTAGATACGCTCCCAGTTTAGCAGACCTACCTACCTACCTACCTACCTACCTACCTACCTACTTATCTATCTATCTATCTATCTATCTATCTATCTATCTATCTATCTATCTATCTATCTATCTATATCTATCTATCTATCTGTCTATCTATTTAGTAAGCTATAAGTCTGTCTATCTGTCTGTCCACATGCAAAAGGTGTTTCTTAAAATGAATTTTCCCGCAAATATTGCAGTACAGAATTTTAAAATCTAAAGCATGTATATTAAGTTCAGTTTACTGTGAAACAAAGCATTAAACCGACTCTCACCTGGAGACAGAACAACATCTGAGAACTCATTTTTACTGTCTTAAATGTAGAGTGAGCCCCCATATCATGGCTTACTCATCTCTTCGCGCAAAATGAACACATACAAAACCCAAATCCGCATTATGAAAATTATTATATTACATATTCTACATATTTTACACTCTATGAGAGTTGATTATACAGAATACTTTATATCAGTATTATATATTTAATTATATATTTCGCTTGCAGAACACCCATTTTGCTAATATAGTATTGTGATATAATTTCTTTCCAGAAATAATTACTGCTTCTGAGTTTCCTGCCTTCCATATGTACGCTTGTTCTTCTAAATTTAAATGAAGTTCGCAGATAACACAAGAAACGATTATATTTACTGTACAATCCATAATTTCTGGTTTCCATTCATTTCAACTATTATTTCGTCATAATCTGCGACCGTATAAATTCTTCCTAGGCGGTAGAATATCGGAAACTGAGCCCCAATTTATGAACAGGTACTTGGTTGTAATTTTGCACCATTGTAGTCATTGGTTTGCAGAGCGAAAATGAGACAAGCTATCGCCAGACAAGTGAGGTCGGATATGTAACAAAACATTTTGTTTCGACGTGCCGCTTCTGTCCTGCTGAAATATACCCCGGTATCAATGGCATACATCGGCGAATGGTAAACACGGCAATAAGTAAATGAATAAAGTATATCTACACTTACAAATATCACTGCGCGTGCACACACACACACACACACACACACACACACACACACACACACCACACACGCACGCACGCACGCGCGCATGTTGCTGTTTTCGTTTAGTCTTTCAAGCCTCCTCAGTCCTCTAGCCAGATTCTCATATTTCTTTTTTATGGTTTTTGTCAACCTCTGTGGTGGGGACTGTTCTATTATAGGGATTTGTAAAATTCATGCTCTTTCTGTGTTTTTATAGTTTGTTCTCTAGTGTCATATCTGGGTTTCCTTGCTTCAAGCGTAGGTTCAGTCTTTATGCAGAGGTCATTGTCTATCACAGCCTCTGGTTCCTCTTCGTACCAGTTTGCTGTAATTCTGATACACACACTCGGCTAATATCCCAATGCGCATTAGACTACTACTACTACTACTACTACTTATCATTATTATTGTGATGATCATATAAGACTGGCAGAATCGTTAACACGCTGGACGAAATGTTTAGCGGTATTTCACCCGTCGCTAGGTTCTGAGTTCAAATTCCGCCAAGGTAGACACTGTCTTTGATCCCTTCGGGGTCTATGACTAAAGTGCCAGTGAAACACTGGGGTCGATGCAATCGACTAGTCCTCTCCCACCAAAATATAAGGCCTTGTGCCGATAGTAAACAAGATTATTATTATGATTATTATTATTATTGTTATTATTATTATTATTATTATTATTATTATTATTATTATTATTATTGTTACTATTATTATTAGTATCATTCAGTAGTTTTATTTGTATAACGTGCTGTCACTTCACTACCGAGCGCAGCTCTGTGTGCCTTGGGTATGTGCTGCGATTTGTTGTGATGCTCTGATGGTTACTGTATTGAAAGTATTCTGCGTAGGATGTGTGCAGTGCCTAGTAGTGAAATTTTCTGTATGTTATATGTGTTTGTAAGTCCTGGTGTTTTTGTTATGTATTTGTCTGAATATTTTTTATCATGCCTAATGCACCTACTATGATAGGGATTGTTTCTGTGTTTAGATTCCACATTCGAGTTACCTCTATTTCCAGATCTTTGTATTTTGAAAGTTTCTCCATTTCTTTTAGAGACACGTTGTCATCTGCTTATTTTTATCATTTTTATTATTCTTATCATCATCATCATCATCATCATCATTATTATTATTATTATTATTATTATTATTATTATCATTATTATTGAGTGAGAGAGCCATGCATGACATCAAAGTGACATTGGGGTAAAATATATGAAACCCAGTATACCCCTCATGACAACCCGTCTGATAAGGATACACCAGGCACATGCATCACAACCATGTGTGCGCGACATTGTGATCTCATATTATGATAAACAGCGCTTGGCCTTGTAGGCGGGTTCCATTTTTAATTCTTTTCATTTAATGATTAAAATATAATTGAAGAAACGACAGACTACTCTATATAGATTTCAAAAGGTATTGTTTTTAAGAAACCGTTCAAAGACGATATTTTATCAAAAGGTAAATTGGTGAAATGAGATCTATCTATCCATCTATCTATCTATCTATCTATCTATCTATCTATCTATCTCTATCTATCTATCTATCTATCTATCTATCTGTCTGTCTGTCTGTCTGTCTGTCTGTCTGTGTCTGTCTGTCTGTCTGCTGTCTGTCTACCTGATTACCTGTCTGTCTGCATGGTTATGTATCTGCCTGTCTGTTTTTTATTAAAAAATCAAAGAAACCCTGATTATATTACGTTGAAGCTCAGGCAATGGAGGGAAAAAAAAAGAGACATCTCTTTTATGTTTCGTACATTCACTTCTCTTCTCAAAGGAAAAAACGATGGAGGAATAGAAGCGCCAATATCCGCGACTTACTTCAGTATGTCTACATATGTATACGCACAAACAAACACATACATAGAAAAACACACACACACGTCTGTAGATTTCAGTCACAGTGACTATATTGAGACAGACAAACATAAGAGCTAGCTCAGCACCCGCATTAATTTAAAGAATAATGTATAGTATTTATATGTATATATATATGTATATGTATGTATATATATATTTTTTTTATACATGTATATGCATATATATATATATTTGTGTATATATGGATATATATGTATATATACATATATGTATATATACATATATATATATTTATAGGTATATGTATTTATATGTATATATACTACATATATATATATATATGTATTATATATGTATATTTATGTATATATATATATATATGTATAGTTATATAAATGTGTATATATATATGTATATATATATATGTATAGTTATATAAATGTGTATTAATTATATATATATATATATATATATGGATACCTATAGATAAATGTGTATATATATATATATATATATATATATATATATATATACATATTTATAGTATAGCTATATAAATGTGTATATATATATAGTTATATGTATAGCTATATAAATGTATGTATATATGTATATATATATATATATTATATGTATAGCTATAAAATGTATATATATATACATATATTTTATATGTATAGCTATATAAATGTATATATATATATATACATATATATATATAATATATATATATATATATATATATATATGTTTGTGTGTGTGTGCATATGTGTATGTGTGTATACAGTACTTGACAGAATAAAAACAATCTGTTAGTGGAAAGAACATATTCCTTTATAAATGTCGGTGATTCAAAATCTGCACAGTGACTTGCCTATCCAATTCAGATAGAATAAAATTAAATTCTGGTAATTCGTAGCATAAATTCTTCATATGACAGAGTGACATATCCCATAGCATGTTTGAATTATATGTGTAGTCAGTTAGAATATAATCAAATGATGCTTGTATATACACCTTCAGTTGTGTCTGTGAACATTATATGTGTAGTGAAGGAAAGAAGTGAGATTTATAATTGCTAACCGATGCTATGTTAGTTGCAAAGGACAAAGGAGATCAAGAGAGAGAGTCTGGCTGCCACATATTTGTTGAGCAGAAATTAGTGCAATATTAACAGCTTGGCAGATTAGTAAAAGCAATGGCGACCATTCTCCGTTGCCATAAGTGGTGCGACTTCCCAAACGACTACTTTTATTGTTTTTATTCTTTTTTTCCGAAACGGAAAACTGATTAATGATGAACAACGTAATGTCACTATTAGCCTGAAAATCAAAATTATGTTTGTCCAACTTTCAGCATCCACGGACAAGAGTTCTAGAGAAAAATAACCTGGTACAAATAAGACACAGAGTGACAACCTGCATCAACAAATAGCTGGCCACCTTAGCAGTAAGTAGTTAAATAGTTAAATGTTAAATTACATATTAACGAACAGAAAACCCGTTTATTTAGTTACAGATTGCAAGAACAGAATCGCCTTCAGCCGAATACCATACTTTCCTATTGTGGAGGCGCAATGGCCCAGTGGTTAGGGCAGCGGACTCACGGTCATAGGATCGCGGTTTCGATTCCCAGACCGGGCGTTGTGAGTGTTTATTGAGCGAAAACACCTAAAGCTCCACGAGGCTCCGGCAGGGGATAGTGGTGATCCCTGCTGTACTCTTTCACCACAACTTTCTCTCACTCTTACTTTCTGTTTCTGTTGTACCTGTATTTCAAAGGGCCGGCCTTGTCACTCTCTGTGTCACGCTGAATATCCCCGAGAACTACGTTAAGGGTACACGTGTCTGTGGAGTGTTCAGCCACTTACACGTGAGAAGGAAAACGAGTAATTATTAAATATTTTTAAAGATGTTAGACCAGTATTACTGCTTCTTGGTTTAATGTTGAGCTACATAAATTACAATGTTTCTTGTACCTATGGAATATCAGAGATGATAAAGCCTACAATAGAACGTATTATTAAACCATTGTGAACCGAATAGGTTGCTGAGTATACTGTGCATACCCAGTACAGGTTGAGCTCCTGTAAATGATTTTTTCAACATCTTCTATTAACATGGTGTCATGGAGTTTGTTGTGAAGAGTCTATCAATGGAATGGATTTTAAGATTTGATGGAAAAGTTCAATGAAATACTGAAATGAGAAAAGTTAGAAGCTGGAGCTTTAGTTAGAGAGTATCATCCGTGAATGATAGGAATAAGAAGACCAGGACGTCTGTAACAAAATTTACGCCATATATGTAGCCGAACTTACAAACACACGCATGTCTTTATTATATATATATATATTCCTTACAACACACACACACACACACACACACACACCACACACACACACCACACACATACATATATATTTATATATATATATATATATGAGTGTATATGCGTGTGTTAATTACTACGTTCTTTTCATATTCTGATTCTCTGAGATTTGAAGTAATTAATTGTGCAGTACTCATCTAATTATTTGTAAGGGACTCTAATGCCAAAGTACTCTTTTTTTGTTTTGCATCTCTCAGTATTTACACATCTCACCTCCCCAGAAACCCCACAACAATAGAAATCTCAAAGCCTATCTCGAAGACGAGAACCTTGTAATAATTTAAATGCATTGCTGTTTCCTACAGAAGTAGGAATAAGCATTTATTATAAATCAACAAAATGTATTGCTTATTGTGATTAAGGAACGGGCACTGAATTACACTAAGCATTGCTTGGTTATTATAAAAGAATGGTAATTTGGCGGTTCCCTTTGAAGTAGAAATTCAATAGTAATTTTGTTGAAGAACTGAACTCCTAAATTTGTATGTTTCCAGGAACGATTCAATCGTAAAATTGGGAAAATGATAGTATAATTTGTCTTTTATTCCTACATTTCAATGCATCTATAGAAAGCATGATGTATTTGTAATTTATTTCATGTTGATTTTGAGAATCCAAGTTGAGTTTTAAGTAGGCATTGTTAATTTAAGTAGATAGTTTGTGTTAAACCGTTATTCGTATAAGGAGAGTTATTTTGTAAGATAATGTTTCGCACGATATTTTTCTTTATTTTTGATTCTGTGAAACTGAATGTTTTGCTTATGTTAAGGTCTATGATATAAAAGATGGTTTCTATTTCGTTTTTTGATGAAAAATAAACGAAAATTATTTCTTTTTACAGGAAAAGATTTACTCAGGTTCTTAGGGGATGACTAAAAGATGGCTTCCATTTACACAGACACATACTCGCTATTTCTCAAGTATCTCTAATATTTATGTAAGCAGAGATATATACAACGGTTCACAAGTCATCATATTACTTAGAAGTGGAAACGTCTCAAACTATGACGTATGTAGGGGTAAATCATGTAACCAAACGTATAAATTTAAACAAAGTCTCATATTTAAAATGTTGCATACTCATAGGTATAGGAGGAGAGGATTTTTGCTTGATTATAAGAATAATTTTAGCCTACATCTTTTAATTATTCTTATTTGCTGGATCAGTAATATTTCTTAGGGGGCAAAGACAATTAATTGCATTCACATCTCTATCTATCTATCTATCTATCTATCTATCTACCTACCTATCTATCTATCTATCTATCTATTTTACCCCCCTCTCTCTATCTATCTATATTTTGGTGTATTTGGACATGAGAGCGTACGGGAGCATTTGAATAAGTATATACAAATAAAATAAGTATACGGGCCGTGGCTCTTCCCAATCACATGGAACCTGGTTCAGTCCCACTGCGTGGCACCTTCATTAGCTGTCTTCTACTATAGTTGCTAGCCCATAAAAATCACTGTGAGTGGATTTGGTAGACGGAAAGTCAATGAAACCTGTCGCTTTCTATATATATATATATATATATAATATCATATATATATATATATATATATATATTACGTAATATATATATATATATATATATTATATATATATATATATTACGTATATATATATATATATATATATCTATTATATATATATATATATACGTATATATATATATATATATATATATATTATTTTACGTATATATATATATATATATATATATATATATTTACGTATACTTATATATATATATATATATA
>NC_043000.1:116337224-116354724 GCF_006345805.1 Octopus sinensis
TAGTGACCATAATTTGCATTTGTTAGCGTGAGATATAATTTCACATGATGTTCCATTTGAAATTATTCTTCCTTTTTCAGTGTCAAAACATAACTTCATACTAGATTTCTGTTTATTTTCGTGTCGTTGCGATATAGTATAGAAATTTTGTTTATAATGCATTTTGCATTGATAAGAAGTTAGTCTTACATTCAAAACTGTAGAATGTTTAGAATGATATGGCTGTATTTTACGTCATCATTCCTTTTCTTTTTGCCATATACTTTATCTTGTTATCTAGGAGACAATTATTCTAGTTTCAGCATTTGTGGTTGTTTTGTAATGCGTATAGCTTTTATATAATTTTGTATTATTTGGATATGCTAATATCTGAACGACATGTTGACTAAGATATTTCGGCTGTATTTCTATTAACTAATTTGTCATAGTTATGCTAATGATGAAAATGCTATTACGTAAGTTGGAAAATCATGTGCTGTTCAAATATTTTATGAAAAAAATCCCGTGTATTTTGGCCATTTATAAAGTCCTTATCGATGATGAGTATTGTATTTTTTTCCCTGTATATGTTCTTTATCTGTCGTGTAGGTAAACTTCATATCTATGACATGGAAGTACTTAAAACGCCATTAATCAATTATATTGTCAGATATATTTGACTATCTTATTGATATATTGTAAATGAAGTTATTGATGATACTTATAGGTTAGTTAGATGATTAACTGCTAAACCTTAGTGTATCAGTTTCCATACGGGCAAGGAAATATAGGAAAATGGTTACGTTTATTGTTACCGCAAAGACGCATTCTATTGCAATTTTGACTCGTAATGAATACCATACCTTTTGGGACAATGATGTATATCACCCTTCCTCGTGTATTTTGCCGTTTAAGCCATTATATATATATATATATATATATATATATATATATATATATATATATATATATGTGTGTGTTTGTGTGTGTGTGTGTGTGTGTGTGTGTGTGGTGTGTGTGTGTGTCTGTGTCTGTGTGTGTGTATGTATATTTATACTTTATATATATATATACATGCGTGCGTGCATTGTGTGGTGCTTTTGAATAAGCCTGTATGTACATATATATATATATATCATATAATATATATATATATATATATATATATATATATAGTGTGTGTGTGTGTGTGTGTGTGTGTGTGTGTGGTGTGTTTGTGTGTGTGTGTGTGTGTGTGTGTCTGTGTGTGTGTATGTATATTTATACTTTATATATATTATACATGCGTGCGTGCATTGTGTTGCTTTTGAATAAGCCTGTATGTACATATATATATATATATATATATATATATATATATAGAAGTACATATACATGGCTGGTGGTGAATATAACCTTGGTGTTTCACACACGAAACACATCGCCAGATGGCGGTTGACAGAAATTTGAAGAGTGAGGAGATTTTTCACGATATCACTCTATCTGAAAATACAAAAAATATCCACGTATTACGTATAATGATTTGCTAACTCCACTCTTAGATATTTGTCATAATATACACATACATACATACATGCATACATACATGCATACATACATACATACATACATACAAATATACATACACACACATACAAACACACACCCACACATATATATTTATATATATACACATAGAGAGACATAGGGAGATGTCCATCTTCTAGAAATAAACCACATCCCATATAACTAAGAAGCCATTTTTATTAAATTTCAGTCTAGAAATGTAAAGGGCAGATCTCATGCCTGTCCCTTCACAGGGGATGCTCGGGCTTGAGACTACGGAATAACGATTCCATTAGAATAAATTCAGCATTTAGTTTTGGTGATATATATCTGCGACAGAAGCAGTATTAATACCGAGAAATACTATTTATCCCCACTATACTGCAGTAGATACCTTCATATCTTCATACTGGCATTTGGTGCAAAAAGTATCTCCTGTAACGAGACCACAAGATTACGTCATTTCAACCTTCTGTTGCTTCTTCAATGAAAGACGCTCGATTGTTAGATATAGCAGCGACTCATTTCCCCACCAGCGATATATACAAAAACAGTGTCAGAACAGGCGCTGGTGTCCCGATAATCTTTCATGTTTTACTTGCCGAATATATAGGAAATATTGGTTATTTATATAAGCTTGTGTTCTTATAATCATAGCTTGCGTATAATTTTCTTGGGAAAATTCAGCAGCAATATATTACATCCCATTTTAATCTGGATGTGTTTGAGCTCTGGAATGCCTTGGAATATTTTGTCCCGAACTGGTAGAGATGATATTTATGTTTTATTTCAGAAATACTTCCTTCTAAAGTATTTTTACTTGTGAAGCCTATATCAGGCGAGTCCACTTTATTAATTCTGTGGGAGTCTATTTTTTAAAATTTGCTTCGTTAAGAAAAAAGATAAACGGAAAAAAAATGTTCTATTATCAAACAGACTATTCCGCTCTCTTCTTCAAGTTTCGATAGATATGTTTGATCTCCTGCATTAATTTCGTTTATAATCTTTGTCTTTGCTATGTTATCAGATTGCTGTTTGTAATAACCATTATAAAATATCAGATAAATTCTTTTGATTCGCTTCAATAAATATCAATAGTTTGCTCGTTTTTGTTCTTCTATATTTTCATATTTACTTTCCTTTCAAAACTGTTTTGGTTTTCTTAAATTTTATTGTTTGTTTATTTGATATATCTGATTAGGAGAAATAAATTATCCTCGGATGTTTATTATAACGGTTTTTGGTGGAGAATATTGTTTTTTTTAATTTATTCAGAATTACGGATCAACTAATTAATTTAGGTTTCATGATTATCATGGCGATAAACATGTCAAAATGATTAGACTTTTTCCAATGAATACATACAATAAGTTTTCTATGTTGGTATTGGTATTTTTTGTTGTTACAAGAATATTTTTGCTGTTTCAGATTGTGTAGGAAACTGAATTTAGATTTATAAGCTAGGGGCTGTTATTGTATGAATATGTAAAGCCAATTGGTAATTAACTAACCGACAAAAATATCCTTTCTACTGCAAGCACAAGGCCAGAAATCTGGAGAGAAGGGATTAAATCAATTACATCAGCCCCAGTGCTCCACTGGTACTTATTCAACCGACCTCGAAAGGATCAAAAAGCAAAGGCGATTTGAACTCAGAACGCAAAGACGGGCGAAATACTGCTATGCATTTCGTCCAGCGTGCTAACGATTCCGCCAGCTCACCGCCTTGATAATATTTTTTAAAAAATCAGAAGGCATCAAGGAGAATATAAAGGAAATTGGGATAGAGTACCCAATAGAACTGTTACAAAAGGCCTGCCTTTTTGGCACAGCCAAAATCTTCAAGTAAGTGCTAGATAACTGAAAAGAATGGATAGCATAGTACTGTAGACTGCATATAGTAAACCTGCCACGCATGTATGACTCAAGGGGTTCCAACAACACCTGTGACAAATACTACTACTACTACTAATAATAATAATAATAAAAATAATAATAATAATGTAACAAATTTGCCTTTCATCGTTTTTTCTAATCTAAAACGATGACAAGTAAAGTCAAACTCGGTGGAATTTGAACTCATAACGTAAGGATGGAGGATATGCTGCAAGGCATTTTGTCCAGCGTGCTAACGTTTCGGCCAGCTCAACTAGTACACAAACAATAAATAAATAATAAGTGAAGAAAGAAAAAAAAAGAAAATATGAATAGAAATATTGTATATCATCTACTGAATTCATGAGGCAAAATATAAGAATTAAACTCAAATTAGTTCGCTTATACGTATACAAGTACAGCTTGCTTGCTTGCTTGCGTGCGTGCGTGCGTGCGTGCGTGCGTGCGTGCGTGCGTGCGTGCGTGCGTGCGTGCGTGCGTGCGTGCGTGCGTGCGTGCGTGCGTGCGTGTTGCGTGCGTGCGTGCGTGCGTGCGTGCGTGCGTGCGTTGCGTGCGTGCGTGCGTGCGTGCGTGCGTGCGTGCGTGCGTGCGTGCGTGTGCGTGCGTGCGTGCGTGGTGCGTGCGTGCGTGCTTGCGTGCGGCGTGGTGCGTTCGTGCGTGCGTGCGTGCGTGCGTGCGTGCGTGCGTGCGTGTGCGTGCGTGCGTGCGTGCGTGCGTGCGGCGTGCGTGCGTGCGTGCGTGCGTGCGTGTCTTGCGTGCGTGCGTGCGTGCGTGCGTGCGTGCTGCGTGCGTGCGTGCGTATGTATGTATGTATGTATGTATGTATGTATGTATGTGTGTGTGTGTGTGTGTGTGTGTGTGTGTGTGGTGTGTGTGTGTGTGTGTGTGTGTGTGTGTGGTTTTTTTGCGAGATTCCTGATGTGAAATCGTGTGTTGAAAGAGATATTGTGCTATTTGGGGATAGCCGTGCTTTTGTGAATTAACTACGGGCACTAAATATTTTGTCTTCGTTTCGGTTTTATTACTCTTCTTATAATAGTGTCCTTTGTTTGAGAACTTTCCTCAAACATCCCCCCAAGATAGACACCATAGAAAGTCAGAATGGATTAAACAGAACATAAACACAAAGAGAGACATGGGATCTACCTACCTACCTATTTATCTATCTATCTATCTATTTTTACGGAGATGTACTTGCATAGCAAGTGATCTGATCTGAAATCGTGTGCTCGAACGAAATTTAAGTTTAAACGTTGAAGTGAATCTAACGGGTTTTTTTAAAAAATGGTTTACGAACACCATCGCTGCAATTGTTAGCTAATTTCTTTTATTCATTTACTTGTTTCAGTCATCTGGGAGTATCCATGCTGGAGAAATCGACTGCTGGACTTATTCTGTAAAAGGCTAGTGCTTGTTCTATAGGTCTCTTCTGCTGAACCGCTATGTTACGGGGACGTAAACACACCGACATCGGTTGTCGATTGAAGGGGGGAGGACAAACGAACACAAACACACACAGACATATACATAGACATATATAAATTTGACGGGCCTCTTTCAGTTTCCTTCTGCCAAATCCACTCACAAGACTTTGGTCGATCTGACGCTACAGTAGATGACTCATCCCCAAGGTGCCACGCAGCAGGATTGAATCCGAAACCATGTGGTTGAGAAGCAAACTTTTTACCACACAGCCACGCGTACACCGACATACTAACACACACACACACATATATATAGGCGCAGGAATGGCTGTGTGATAAGTAGCTTGCTTACGAACCCATGGTCCCAGGTTCAGTTCCACTGCGTGACACCTTGGACGTATCTTCTACGATAGCCTCAGGCCGACCAAAGCGTTGTGAATGGATTTGGTAGACGGAAAATGAAAGAAGTTCGTTGTGTATATATATGTGTGTGTGTGTGTATGTGTTTGTCTGTCTGTCCGACAGAATGAGTCCTAGGGTCGATTTGTTTGGCTAAAGGCGGTGCTCCAGCATGACCGCAGTAAAATGACTGAAACATATAAAAGAATATATGTATGTATGTAATTAACTAGTCCAATAATCTTTTCTATTCTAAGCACGAAGCCCGACAATTTCGGGGGAGGGACCAGTAGATTACATCGACCCCATTGCGTAACTGGTACATGATTTATGGAAGTAAAGTCAACCTTGGTGGGTATTTGAACTCAGAACATGAAGACAGACGAAATATCGCTAAGATTTTCGCCCAAAGCTAAACAAAAATAACAACATATGCGTTTGTGTGTATGCAAGTTTGGCTGGGTTTCATATATATTGAATGGAGAGATTATATCTAAATTGTAATGTCCCGAGTAGATAAAATGTTTACGTAAACAAACATACAATTTTGAAAACTAGAATTGAACTCAACAAATGAATGAATGCATAATAATAATAATAATATAATAATAATAATAATTCAAAATGTGGAACACAAGTTCAGCAATGTAGAGCAGAGTGTGAAAAACAATACCACCAATCCTAGTATCAGGCTGTAACCTTATTTTATCAATCCCGGTGGGTATGAAAGGCTAAATGAAACTCGTCGAATTTGTACTGAGAATGTAATAACGCATCGTGTCTTTTTCATTGCTCTTGTGATTCTCCCAATCAGAATGGATAATGAGCCGTTTGGTTGCAGCTGTTTGGACGATGAAGATTTGGCGCGGTTGTCAGGATATTCGTTAGCAGTGCTTTTTGGCTCTGGAGGCAAACACACAAAGACTTGCGCACGAGAAGAAATGTACATATGTGTGGAAAGATTGAGTGAAAAAAGGAGAGGTAATTTTCAAACTGAACACGATATCAGTACTTCATACAAATGGAGAAATATGTTTCCACATTTGAACAGAGAGAGAGAGGGGGGGGAGAGAGGGACAGAGAGAGAGAGACAGACAGAGATAGAGAGAAAGAGAGAAAGAGAGAGACAGAGGTAGGGAGACAGAGAAATTCTGACGCAGAGCAGAGAGAAGAGAAAAACAACTAAAACCTCTAATATCTCAAAAGGTATCGTGACGCCAAATAGCTTGCTCCAAAGCGGCTGCGCCAAGACGTCTCTTACACATCGCTGTGATATTACATAGGAACACAGTGTGTCATACAGTATCATAGTCATTCTAAAAAGTCTACGATTCTTTATATTTGTACACCCAAGTTGGGTCACATTTATTACTATTTACATAAAACTGTCACTTCAAATTTACCACTTTCTATAACATTCATGCTAAACATGATTTCCATTGCCAGTAGAATCAAAATCATACTCTCTTTAAACGCAGATATACTTTCTTTAAACGAGGATCGCCTACATCAAACATACTTGCCTCATATCTCATATTTACACATTGCGAAAATTGCCCTTCCGCCCTCTCACCTTTCATATAAGCGTGTATGGTCAAATTCTTCATATAGTTTTTCATTGCCACGATGAGTTCGGTGAACTGATCAGTAATATCACTTTTTATATTATTGACTATAAATATACAACGCGTATACATACATGCACACACATATATATATATATATATATACACACACACACATCACACTAAGATCTCCACATTCTGTCAAAAATTAAAAAAATCTACCCGATGCACATACACACATTTATGTGTGTGTGTATATATATATATATATATATTATATATATATATACACACACACTTATGTATACATATATGTATATACACATATATATATACATACACACATATGTATACATATGTATATACACATATATATACATATGTATATATATATATATATATACCATATATATATATATATATCCATATATATATACATATGTATATATAATATATATATATATATATATAATATATATATATATATATATATCCATATATATATATATATATATATATATATATATTATATATATATATATATCCATATATATATATATATATATATATATCCATATATATATATATATATATATATATCCATATATATATATATATATATCCATATATATATATATATATCCATATATATATATATATATATCCATATATATATATATATATCCATATATATATATATATATATCCATATATATATATATATATATATATATATATATCCATATATATATAATATATATCCATATATATATATATATATATATATATATATATATATCCATATATATATATATACATATATATACATATGTGTGTGTGTGTATATATATTTATATATATGTATATACGTATATATGTGCGCATATATTTATATACGTATATATGTATATATATATATATATATCCATATAAATGTATATACAAACATAATATATATGTATATATATAAATGGATATGTGTGTATAAGTATATGCTTATGGGTGTATGTATGCATTTTTTTTTATGAGTTTATACAACAACGAATGTTTTTTTTTTGGTTAATTTTTTTAATTGTAATGGTTTGTATGATTAGTGAGGCTTTTAATTTATATTGGAAAAATTTACTTTTAAAATATAATAAATACCTTTGACATTTTAAAACACTTTCATTATCACATATCTACAAACACATCAATCTCATCTTAATTAATAACCCACTTAAATGAAAAATGCATTATTCAATTGTCAAAATGTCTCTCATTTAGATACATGTCAACCGAATCGGTTTGTTTGTTTTTTTTTGTTTATGATGTTTGCATTATTTCAATGTCTGATTTTATATTATATTGATGTTTCTCCCAAAGACAAAAGTTGAATTAATCGTTAATTAATTTTTTTTTCAAAGAGATCGGTGGATCAATCACGACAGTATGGTTACATATTCAATATAATTTACTCCATCAGAAGGTTGATCTCAGAGCAAGATTTCAAATCAGATCTATGAAGAAAAGAAAAATAATATGAATAAACCATTTTCTTTTTGAACACATCCCTCTCGAAGAACACATCTCCCGCCCAGACGATTTGAAGTGTTTTCTTATAAGACACTGTCTTTTTCGTCCGGAGAATCATTTGGTGAAATTTCGAAAGGAGAGTATTCTTCCAAATTTACATAGTCTTTCATTTTTTTGGGACTCCCATTTTCTATAGGTTTAAAAGGAAAAGTCCTGACTGTACTTCGACTCGCTTGTGGTGCGACGTTTGATCGAGTCGGACACCACGTGACGCCCACTGATGTTCTCGGTGTAGCTCGATAAATGTTAGAGATTTCTGTTTGATTAAAATTCGTGTGGCGTGCTATCGCTCTTTTGCGACAGCAGAACACTAAAGCAAAAGTTCGTCGGAATTTCGTGCTGATTAAAGAATAAAGAATGAAATTTACCGAAGAATTTATCTGGACTAGCAGATTTGTGATATTAGCGGCGATTTTTATATCATTTCCTCTTCTACCAGGAGCTATGCTTCTTGAGTAAAGCAGTAGTAATGCTCCCGGAAACTGACATATAAGGAAGACTAAAGCAACGCTTATTAACATCAAAGTGATTTTCTGTTGCTCGCTGCCGCTCTTCTCCGACGATTTTCGCAATGGCGCCTTTGACATAAAGCGGCGTATTTTATTGGCTTTGACAACGGCCCTTATGAGGAGCCCGTTGAAAAACACAAGAGATATGAGAGGAAGAAAGGTGAAAGAGGTAACTATGAACCAATTATAACCTTTGTCGTAGGCGTATGTTTCTGCAAATTCTGTCCATTCATTTCTTAGTATTGTTTGATTATTTGAATCAAGTCTTTCCACTGTTTGGCGTTCAAAAAACTCAGGGACAGTTACGGCAATGGCGATGGATGAAACTATGGCCGTAATTATACGCGCACGCTGCGGAGTACAAATTACGTGTCCACGGATCGGGTGACAGACACCGATGTAACGCTCAACCGTGAATGTGATGGTTTGCCATACACCCACATTACTGCACATGTCTGTGAGAACATGTGCATAGGGAACCCAGTAGATGTATGCATCAACAGAGCTGACCTGTGAAAAATGTTTCAAACTCAACGTGAAACCGAATATAAGATAGAGCGTGTCAAAGACCGCCAAAACCGTTAGATAGACATTAGTCGATGTATTCATGGACTTGTGAGTGAGCACAATGATGTTCAATATATTGCTTACCACACCAAAGAATATAACAATGGGCACACATATCTTTTGAACGATAAAGCGTGTCATACGAAGTGCTTCCATGTTGTTATAAGTATCAGAACTTTCTTCACTGGTCTGAACCAATGTTTCCAGAGTTGACTGGATGAGGACATTGTAGCCGGCTTTGATGCTTGTGACGTCGTAAATCAAAGAATCGATGGTCGAGTTGCTTGTAATCATTTTAACAGATATTTATGATAACACAAATCATTACTTAAAAATGGGACATTATTCTATTCTTTCATAGTTATGTAAATATCCAAATCTGCAAACTATCCCTCGATGATTTGTACCATCAAGTTTGCCATGACATAATAAATAGAAGCATAGCAGACTTTACCAATCGGTGATCAAATTCCTTTGTGAATAAGAGACTTTCGAAAGAAGTTTCTCATATATGATAGTCAGTGTGTGAACTAAATCAGGACCAAAGCAATAGGAATGTGTAAAAGAGCTGTTAATAAACTACGGCATTTAAAGAAGCCAAATCTTTCGTCAAATCAAGAGTTATGTATAGAAACATGTTTCAGTGGAGGCAAATTAAATAACATCGGCATGTAGTTAATAATATTAATATTGTTTAGTTGGAACAAGTTGGGGACGACGTGCGTTTTCTAAAGTGACGCAACGAACATCTATTTATTCTTTTCACAAGTTCTGCGTGATTTCAATTAGTCTATTGTCGCTAAAGTTTCAATGATCATGCTGTGTTCTTCAGACATCGTGTATACAAACGCCTGCATCAATGACTATGAATCCTGTTTAGATATATTTATATCTATATATAAGTGTGATTTGAATGGGTCTTATTTATATTGTTACACGTATTTATTTTTGTTACATAATTTTCCGAGTTATGAAATATTTTCGAAAGCGTCAATAATAGAAAGCTGGCGAATAGATTTAGAGACAGCGACTAAGAATGTCTTGAGGCTGTGCATTGTTGAATGAATTCGAAATGTTTTTGTTAGATATGTCTCCATTCCATGCATTTTGACGAAAAACTATGAATAGTTGATGAGAACAAACATTTTCTTTTTCCATGTTGATAATACAGTTTTCGATTATCCTTATGCAGTTAATACAGACTGTGAGGATTTCTCTCCGGATTATTCTTTTGACAATGCAGCAATAATTCGATTACCAGAGCAGCTGAAAATATAGAAAAGACCGATTAGATTTTATTTAAATCATAATTCAATTAAAAAGAAATAACAATTTTATCAACGGTAATGGCGGTAACAGCAACGACGATTGTGGCGGTGGGCGAAGACGTATTTGTTGAGGTAACAATGACGAAGTCGATGGCAATGACGCTGATGATGATGACGATAATGAGGATGATGACAATGATGACGATGACGATAATGAGGATGATGACAATGATGACGATGATGATGACGATAATGAGGATGATGACAATGATGACGATGATGATGAAGATAATGAGGATGATGACAATGATGACGATGACGATAGTGAGGATGATGACTATGATGAAGATGATGATGACGATAATGAGGATGATGACAATGATGATGATGAGGATAATTATGATGATGATGATGATGGTTGTCATTGTTGGTGGTGGTGATGGTGGTGGTGAATGTAATGATGATGACGACGACGGATAATGAAGAAGCATAATGATGGTGAGGATGATGGCGGTGTTGATGATAATGATGCATGATGCTAGTGGTGTTTTGTTTGTGGTCGCTGTGGTAGATCATCATCCTCATCATCATCATCATCATCATGATAAATTAATGGTGATTATGGCGGCAGTGAGTGTCAATCTCTAGAAAACAATATCACTAGAAAACATCGGATTAGAAACGAGCGTGTTTCAAATGGGAAATTGCATGAGCCCTAATTTTCACAGGCCTACTTACTGTGGATGTGAAACAGCGCTCTGTCAATCAAAGAAGCCTGTCGTGTATATATATATATACATATAAGGTCGCGAATGGGGACGAATGAACTTTTACTAACAAACAACCTATTGATTTTGTAGTCAACTTATTTGGCAAGTTATCGCTGAGTTAGTTTGGCGGATATTTAAGCAATTGCTTAACGATAAAGAATTGGAATTGAACCATTATTATTGGAAAAGATTACTCCGTTAAGACACAACATAATTTGTTTCAAGTCACGAATTCACATCAAGATTACATACATACATACATTCATACATGCATACATGCATACATACATACATACATACATACATACATAAATAAATATATACATACATAATAAACATACACTCAAACGGATACAACGAAGTACATCCATTTTCATACTAGCAAATCCTAAGTACATTAAAAGCACTAAAACATTAAACGCATTATCGCTCAGGTCTACGTTTCGTAAATCATAAACCAATTGAAGTAGTGAAATGAACTGTGAGAAATTATTGTCAAGCTTAAAACACTATGATCTGAAAGTTCAGAATTTATAGTGTGAAACTGATTTATATAACATAAATGTCGGTTAATCAGATAAAGGCTATTTGGTTCTTTGATACTCAGTATATATTTAAATTTCAAAAACGATAACTAAATTTTGTAGACTGAGAAAAGAGAGCAAATCAATAAATGAATAACATCGATAAAAATATTTTTCGTGTTAATTCCAATAACATTGGAAAGGATTCACATAAAAAGAAAAAATACAGAAAAAACAAAAGGAAAGTATTTGATAATCCCATACATCTTAAAGTAGGGCAGCGTAGGATTAGAGAATTAATGCATTCGAGCTTTGGTGTTGGAGAAGACTTTTACGGATTCCATGGACAGCGAGGCTCACCAATGGAGAAGTTCTTAACCAGATCAAGCCGAAACTGTCGCTAGAAGCTAGGATCACCAAGCATAAATTGACATGTTTTGGTCATATTATGCGGAGAAAATCCCTGGAGAAGGACATCATGCTCGGAATGGTCAGTGGCAAGAGAGGAAGAGGCCGACCAAGACCCCGCTGGCTTGACACCATCAAGTGTGATGCGGGAACGGACATAGCCAGTCTGAAAGAAGCGGCCCAGAATAGAACTGGCTGAAGGACACTGATCCATCGAGTAACCGAGAGTCGAATTCGACTGAGCGGATAGAGGAGGAGGCACACAACGTACACACACGAGCACGAACGTGCATACGCATACACAGTTGTTTAACAGCCGCTCCTTCATTTACAACAACGAGTGTTCCAGTTGATCCGACCAAGGGGATAGCCTACTCGTGAAATTAATGTGCAAGAGTTCTCCGCAGACACGTGAACACTTAACGTAGTTCTGAAGAATATTCGGCGTGATACAGAATGTCAAAAGACTGGCCCTTTGAAAAAGAAGGACTATTCATTCTTGTCAGATAGTTGGACTGGAGCAAGACTGGAGCAACATGAAATGAAATGCCTATATCAAAGACTCAACGCGCTGCTTGATATCTTACGATCGTGTGCCGCATGCCCCTAACCAGTAAGACACACACCTTCCCCGTATATACAAATACGTATATATTTAAGCAGAGGCACGCATATACATACACACTACCGCATATCTACACCCATATACATTTTCATAACCACGTATATAGGTAGCTTCACCTTCTGACAAGCATAGGCAAAAAATATAATCCATTCATTCATTACTAACAATTCCACGCGTAAAATATGATACCTTATGATGCCTAGTGTATAAAACATATAACTATCCAATTAAAGGACATATACAAATAAACACGGGACTTATATATCGGTAAAGAGGTGATTCACAACCTGGGAAGCTTTATCAATACAATTTGAGTTATGCACACATCTAGCAAGGCTACAAGTATTGAATTGCGATATCCACTTACCGGATACAATTATACAACACACGCAAACATCATAACGGTACTATACATGCACTATATTAGTTGGTAGGCGATATGGTATCAATTTTGATAAATTAGCATAAATAGTCGCAAGCATAGTTGGGTGGTGAAGAAGCTCATATTGCAACCACGCACCTTCGGGTTCAGTCCCACTGCGCGGCACCTTATGCAAGTGTCTGTTACTATAGCTCGCGCCGGCCAGTAAATTCTGAGTGAATTTGACGGATGGAAACTACGTGGCAACCTACTCTGTGTGTGTATACGTGTGCGTATTTGTACATACACATACATACATACACACATATATATATATAATTGTGTATGCGTGTGTGTGTGTGTTAGTACCTTGTCACATGTCACCTTTCGATATCTGGTCTTTGTTTACGCTTTCATGACCTAGCGGTTCGTACAGACGCATCAAGGTTATAAGCACCGGAATTGATTTGTTCGACTAAAGCCTCCAATGAATGAAATCAGAAAAAGAGATAGATAAGAAAGTAATAATAAAGTGAAACACAGATAAAAATCAAATCATTCTACTGTTAGTAGCAAGAGAAACTCGCGGGAATATTAGTCCAGCATGGCCTGGATCTTAAGTGGAATATAACAGAATTCAGTCAAGCCGTTCATGTTAGAACATACATATGTTTACTTAATAAATTTAAGGTATTGACAAGATCACTCATAAAGAATATTTATATACATATAGATATTAATATAACAGCCTCGGATTGAAAACATGAAAAGATATATCGATTATTACTTGCTTCATGGTACTACATCCCATGTGTGTATGATTCGGTTCAACTCAATATTTTCACAGTCCTTACGATTAAAATGATAGAGAGAGAGTTTATGTCTGTTCAGGTGTATATTCAATTAGTTTTTGAAGGCCTATTCATATTCATGTTTACAGTAAATTACCGAATCGTTTCGTATGTGTAATCTCTATATATACCTACTTCTTTACTACCCACAAAGGGCTAAACACAGAAGGGACAAACGAGGACAGGCAAACGGGTCAAGTCGATTACATCGACCCCAGTGCGTAACTGGTACTTATTTAATCGACCCCGAAAGGATGAAAGGCAAAGTCGAGCTCAGCGGAATTTGAACTCAGAACGTAACGGCAGACGAAATACGGCTACGCATTTCGCCCGGCGTGCTAACCTTTTTGCCAGCTCGCCACCTTTAATCTCTCTCTATATATATATAAACGGCAAAATGTCTGTGTGTGTGTGTGTGTGTTACCCGTATATTAATAAAACACTTTTTTCCTGGATGTAAAAAAAAACCCAACAAAAGTCTTAACAAAATCTTTTCGTCGCTAGAAGGGGACTTAACTCCTGTTTGCAAAAATTAGTGATTTCTCCGGCTTGAAAATTGTTAAAAGTTTTGGTTGAAAATTTATTTTTACTGCTATTCGCTTCTGCCTCTGGAAAAAATAAGTTGACGAAAATACAGCTAGGGTTCATGACGAATGTTCTCCTAAAATTGGAGCGACATGCGTGCTAATTTGCAGACGTGCATAAATTATATTCACGTACGCGCACACACACACACACCACACACACACACACACACACACACACACACACACACACATATCCTGCCTTTTATATATACAGATAATGTACAAGTAAGAGTTAAACAATAAAAATGAAATAAAGCGATATCTACTGATGCACAAAGATATACGTGCTGCATTTGTTATCAGCAACTTGGTGCTGGTTCTTAATAATTTTGAACTTAGAGAACATTTTCTAATATCGAATAACATTTTACGCTGTGTGAAATTATTCAAAACATAAAGTTTAGGCGTATTGTCTGTTATTTACAAAAGCTTTCTCCTCCTATTCTCCAATATTACTTGTTGAATATAACTGCTACCGCGTCGAGGAGGATGCGAAGTTGATTACAAGTATATTGAAGCATATTTACGGCTTAAATATATTTTGACTGTTTTAATTATTTATTGACCCCTAAGCCACTTGATTTCTACAATATATTTGTTCGATGGATTTATTTAATAAGGAGTTTACCGAGGTCAAGTTCATGTCTGTTATATGTACTTTAAGCTGATAATAATGGCTGGCGTATGAATGTGCATGCGTGCATGTGTGGCTAAGCATATTTGTACATGACTGTATATATGAGTGCAACCCGATTTTTTGTATATCCGAAATATTTTCCCACTTTACTCTCGCTCTCTCCGTCTCCCTGTCTTTATATATCCATATACACACTCCAACATTTATATATATATATATATATATAATATATATATATATATATATATATATATATATATATTATATATATATATATATATATATATACTAATAAAAGGGTTCAGCAAAGATTTGCTTCACCACACACCGAAGTTTAGAAATAGCAGCCCAAAATCTTAGCTATTTCTTCTACTTAAAAGGGGTCTCCCAGAGAAACCAAAATACATGAATTTGGTATTCTGGTTTCTCTGGGAGACCCCTTTTTGAAGTAGAAGAAATAGCTAAGATTTTTGGCTGCTATTTCTAAACTTCGGTGTGTGGTGAAGCAAATCTTTGCTGAACCCTTTTATTATTATTACTTAAGTTTACCGTTGAAATGGTCCTTTTTCATACCGAATTCTACTTGGTGAAATTATTGATTACTTGTTAATTAATTAATTTTACCCTTTGTTATTATTGATATATATATATATACACCAAGTCTCACCGTGTTCAAATTCCACCCCTAGATACACTTGACTATTTGTCCAACATAGTTCTCGTTAATCAGAGCCCCATTGGCTCAATATAACGTTGTTGATATCATACAAATTTAGAAGTTTGGTGAAATAATTATTTTTCTTTTTTGCTTTGGGTTTTTTTAAAATTTTCTTTGGGATTGGTGAAACGTCAACCAGATGAACCTATGAATTATAGCGTGTAAATATTTGGTATAAATATGACAGAAATCCTAGTATATATTTCGGATATACAAAGCAATCTTTCGAATTTTTCTACTCATTTAGAAACTTTATAATCATTATGAATAATTTTATATTTTTGACGTCATTAGAATTTAGAAAGTTCGGAAGAGCGAGAAATATTTTTTTTACAAGTGTAGGATCTCGATTCTTTGTTCACTAAACAAAGGAGAACATGATTCTTACAACTTGATCAACTGTCTTCTACTACAGCGCCGGGCCGCGAAGTTTTTTTTTCCAACGAGAGTTCCGGACTCCAGTAATGAACTCATTTGCATACAGTGAATCAGAACGGAACCGCCTTTATCCTTTCTTCCTTTCTTGTTAGCACCGTGCATTCCCTACTCTTTCCCTCTCTACAGGCAGACAACAACCTTTTAGTCAATATAGAAAACAAATTTCGCTACCACTACAAGTACTATTTCTCTAATTGTACAGTTTCTGGGAAAAAATTAAATAACTCCAGCAATTCTGTTTGGGCAAGTATATTTATTGAGCCAGTGTCGGAGTAACTAGCTAATCATGCAAGGATCAACACCAAGAAGGGAGAAATATTATTTAGATATATTTATTCGTTCTCCGATAGGTAGAGGACGGACAAGTTACTGTATGCCAGTAGGGAGAGAAAGAGTAAGGAATGCACGGTGCTGACTAGAAATGAAGAAAGAATAAAGATGGCTCTGCTCTGATTGGCTGTAAGCAAATGAGTCTATAACTGGGGTCCAGAAAAATTCGCCGCCGGGCCGAACAAAGCATTGTGAGTGGATTTTGTTGTTGAAAACTGGAAGAAGCCCCACGTATATACATGTGTGTGTGAGCGTGCGTGGGGGTGAGCATGTGCGCGATCACGTGTGTGAGAGTATGTGTCTTAGTGCTTCTGTTTGCTTCGCCACGCTTTGTAATACATATCAGTTTGTATATGTCTTAGGGCTTGAGAAAAAAATACAAATGAATTAACAAACACAAAGAGTAAAATAAAAAGAAATGGAAACCGTACCACAAATAATAAAAATAAGTACTGATTTCGATCTATTCGACTTAACCTCTTCAAATCCGTGCCCCAGCATAGCCGCAGTCCAATGAGTCATAC